>NC_040879.1:73557832-73585028 GCF_003676215.2 Rhopalosiphum maidis
AACTCTAAAGTTGACAGATGCTATTGAATTCATCTAATTCTAGAGAATGATTATATTCCTGTACAGAGTTTGGTTTTTCTGAATTAAATTAATTGGTCTCTTGTGATATTTTATTTGATTCTTCTATTTTCCATCCCTTAATCATGACAGATGTTATTAAATTCCATTAATTCTTATGCATCTTTAAATTCATTAGAACAATTTGGATTAATTGAAGTACTACCTTCAGTCTAATGAGCGATTTTATTTGATTCCTCTAATATTATTATCTATTAATCGTAACAGATGCTATTGAGTTCATCTAAATCTAGAGAATGATTATATTCCTCTACAGAGTTTTGTTTTTCTGAATTAAATTAATTGGTCACTTCTTGTGGTATTTTATTGATTCTTCTATTTTTTTATCTCTCAATCATATATTTTTCCATTTAATTTCTTTAATTCTTACGAATCTTTACTTTCTTTAGAATAATTTGGATTTTCTGAAGAATTTTCTTCAGACTAATCAGCGTATTTATTTGATTCTTTATATTTTTTTAACTCTTAACATGACAGATGGTATTGATTCATCTAATTCAAGATAATGATTATATTCCCATGCAGAATTTGTTTTTCTGAATTAAATTCATTGGTTCTTGTTGTGTTTTATTTATTCTCTTTTTTTTTTTATCTATTTATCACACAGTGCTATATAACTATAATAATCCTTTTATTATAAAGACTCTTTCACTTCTTTAGAACAATTTGGATTACTGAAATACTTTTCTTCAGTCTAATGAGCGTTTTTATTTGATTCTTCTATTTTTAACTCTTAAACATGACAGATGTTATTGAATTCATCTAATTCAGATAATGATTATATTCCCATGCATTTTTGTTCTTTCTGTTAAATTAATTGGTTCTTGTGGTATATTATTTGATTCTTCTATTTTTTTATATCTCTCATTATTAGTTTGTGCCATTAATTTCTTTAAATTCTAAAGAATCATTACTTTCTTTAAAATATTTGGATTAACTGAAGTATTTTCCTTCAGTTCATGAATGTTCTTTATTTGATTCTTCTATTTTTTTAACTCTTAAAGTTGACAGATGGTATTGAATTCATCTAATTCTAGACAATGATTATATTCCTCTACAGAGTTTGGTTTTTCTGAATTAAATTAATTGGTCTCTTGTGATATTTTATTTGATTCTTCTCCTATTTTCCATCCCTTAATCATGACTGATGCTATTAAATTCCAATAATTCTAAAGAATCATCAATTTCTTTAGAATAATTTTGATTTTCTGAAGTACTTTTTCAGATTTAAAAGCGTTTTTATTTGATTCTTCTATTTTTTTTAACTCTTAAACATGACAGATGTTATTGAATTCATCTAATTCAGATAATGATTATATTCCCATGCAGAATTTGTTTTTCTGAATAAATTCATTGGTTTCTTGAGTGTTTTTATTTATTCTTCTATTTTTTTTATCTATTTATCACAACAGATGCTATAAATCCTTTATTATAAAGAATCTTCACTTTCTTTAGAACAATTTGGATTAACTGAATACTTTCTTCAGTCTAATGAGCGATTTTATTTGATTCTCTCTAATTTATTATCAATTTATCGTACATGCTATTGAGTTCATCTAAATCTAGAGAACGATTTATTCCTTTACAGAGTTTTTGTTTTTCGAAATCAATTTAATTGTTTCTTGTGAAATCTATTTGATTCTTCTATTTTTTTAACTCTTAAGTTGACACATGGTATTGAATTCATCTAATTCTAGAGAATGATTTATTCCTGTACAGAGTTTTGTTTTTCTGAATTAAATTTATTGGTCTCTTGTGATATTTTATTTGATTCTTCTATTTTCCATCCCTAAGTCATGACTGATGCTATTAAATTCCAATAATTCTAAAGAATCATCAATTTATTAGAATAATTTTGATTTTCTGAAGCTCAATTTTTCAGATTTAAAAGCGTTTTTATTTGATTCTTCTATTTTTGTACCTCTTAATTATAAATGATTTTATTGAATTCATCTAATTTTAAGTAATCTTTACAATTAATATTTAGCAATTAAATTCATTGGTTTCTTGAGTGTTTTTTATTTGATCTTCTATTTTTTTTAACTCTTAAAGTTGACAGATGGTATTGAATTCATCTAATTCTAGAGAATGATTATATTCCTTTACAGAATTTTGTTTTTTCGGAATCAATTTAATTGGTTTCTTGTGAAATTCTATTTGATTCTACTATTTTTATATCTCTCAATTGTATAGTTTGCCATTACATTTCTTTTAATTCTAAAGAATCATTACTTTCTTTAGAATATTTGGATTAACTGAAGTATTTCTTCAGTTTCATGAATGTTTTTATTTGATTCCTGTAATATTATTATCTATTAATCGTAACAGATGCTATTGAGTTCATCTAAATCTAGAGAATGATAATATTCCTCTACAGAGTTTTGTTTTTCTGAATTAAATTAATTGGTCACTTGTCGTATTTTATTTGATTCTTCTATTTTTTTATCTCTCAATCATATATTTTCTATTTAATTTCTTTTAATTCTTACGAATCTTTTACTTACTTTAGAATAATTTGGATTTTCTGAAGTAATTTCTTCAGACTAATCAGCGTGTTTATTGATTCTTCAATTTTTTTAACTCTTAAAGTTGACAGATGGAATTGAATTCATCTAATTCTAGAGAATGATTATATTCCTGTACAGAGTTTTGTTTTCTGAATTAAATTAATTGGTCTCTTGTGATACTTTATTTGATTCTTCTATTTTCTATCCCTTAATCATGACTGATGCTATTAAATTCCAATAATTCTAAAGAATCATCAATTTCTTTAGAATAATTTTGATTTTCTGAAGTACATTTTTCAGATTTAAAAGCGTTTTTATTTGATTCTTCTATTTTTTTTTATCCATTTATCACAGCAGATTCTATAAATATCCTTTTATTATAAAGACTCTTCATCACTTTCTTTAGAACAATTTGGATTAACTGAAGTACTTTCTTCAGTCTAATGAGCGTTTTTATTTGATTCTTCAATTTTTTTAACTCTTAAAGTTGACAGATGGAATTGAATTCATCTAATTCTAGAGAATGATTATATTCCTGTACAGAGTTTTGTTTTTCTGAATTAAATTAATTGGTCTCTTGTGATACTTTATTTGATTCTTCTATTTTCTATCCCTTAATCATGACTGATGCTATTAAATTCCAATAATTCTAAAGAATCATCAATTTCTTTAGAACAATTTTGATTTTCTGAAGTACATTTTTCAGATTTAAAAGCGTTTTTATTTGATTCTTCTATTTATTTAACTCTTAAACATGACAGATGTTATTGAATTCATCTAATTCAAGATAATGATTATATTCCCATGCATAATTTGTTCTTTCTGAATTAAATTAATTGGTCTCTTGTGGTATATTATTTGATTCTTCTATTTTTATATCTCTCAATTATATAGTTTGCCATTAAATTTCTTTAAATTCTAAAGAATCTTTACTTTCTTTAAAATATTTGGATTAACTGAAGTATTTTCTTCAGTTTCATGAATGTTCTTATTTGATTCTTCTATTTTTTAACTCTCAATCATATATTTTCCATTAAATTTCTTTTAATTCTTACGAACCTTTACTTTATTTAGAATAATTTGGATTAACTGAAGTACTACCTTCAGTCTAATGAGCGTTTTTATTTGATTCTTCTATTTTTTTAACTCTTAAACATGACAGATGTTATTGAATTCATCTAATTCTAGGGGATGATTATATTCCTGTGTAGTATTTGGTTTTTCAGAATTAATTTCATTGGTTTCTTGGGCCTTTATAATTTGATTCTTTTGTTTCTTTATCCCTTAATCATGACAGATGTTATTAAATTCCATTAAATCTAATGCATCTTTAATTTTTTTAGAACAATTTGGATTAACTGAAGTACTACCTTCAGTCTAATGAGCGTTTTTATTTGATTCTTCTATTTTTTTAACTCTTAAAGTTGACAGATGCTATTGAATTCATCTAATTCTAGAGAATGATTATATTCCTGTACAGGGTTTTGTTTTTCTGAATTAAATTAATTGGTCTCTTGTGATATTTTATTTGATTCTTCTATTTTCCATCCCTTAATCATGACAGATGTTATTAAATTCCATTAATTCTTATGCATCTTTAAATTCATTAGAACAATTTGGATTAATTGAAGTACTACCTTCAGTCTAATGAGCGATTTTATTTGATTCCTCTAATATTATTATCTATTAATCGTAACAGATGCTATTGAGTTCATCTAAATCAAGAGAATGATTATATTCCTCTACAGAGTTTTGTTTTTCTGAATTAAATTAATTGGTCACTTGTGGTATTTTATTTGATTCTTCTATTTTTTTATCTCTCAATCATATATTTTCCATTTAATTTCTTTTAATTCTTACGAATCTTTACTTTCTTTAGAATAATTTGGATTTTCTGAAGTAATTTCTTCAGACTAATCAGCGTATTTATTTGATTCTTCTATTTTTTTAACTCTTAAACATGACAGATGTTATTGAATTCATCTAATTCAAGATAATGATTATATTCCCATGCAGAATTTGTTCTTTCTGAATTAAATTCATTGGTTTCTTGAGTGTTTTTATTTATTCTTCTATTTTTTTTTATCTAGTTATCACAACAGATGCTATAAAAATCCTTTTATTATAAAGACTCTTCACTTTCTTTAGAACAATTTGGATTAACTGAAATACTTTCTTCAGTCTAATGAGCGTTTTTATTTGATTCTTCTATTTTTTTAACTCTTAAAGTTGACAGATGGTATTGAATTCATCTAATTCTAGAGAATGATTATATTCCTTTACAGAATTTTGTTTTTCGGAATCAATTTAATTGGTTTCTTGTGAAATTCTATTTGATTCTACTATTTTTATATCTCTCAATTGTATAGTTTGCCATTAAATTTCTTTTAATTCTAAAGAATCATTACTTTCTTTAGAATATTTGGATTAACTGAAGTATTTTCTTCAGTTTCATGAATGTTTTTATTTGATTCCTGTAATATTATTATCTATTAATCGTAACAGATGCTATTGAGTTCATCTAAATCTAGAGAATGATAATATTCCTCTACAGAGTTTTGTTTTTCTGAATTAAATTAATTGGTCACTTGTCGTATTTTATTTGATTCTTCTATTTTTTTATCTCTCAATCATATATTTTCTATTTAATTTCTTTTAATTCTTACGAATCTTTACTTACTTTAGAATAATTTGGATTTTCTGAAGTAATTTCTTCAGACTAATCAGCGTGTTTATTTGATTCTTCAATTTTTTTAACTCTTAAAGTTGACAGATGGAATTGAATTCATCTAATTCTAGAGAATGATTATATTCCTGTACAGAGTTTTGTTTTTCTGAATTAAATTAATTGGTCTCTTGTGATACTTTATTTGATTCTTCTATTTTCTATCCCTTAATCATGACTGATGCTATTAAATTCCAATAATTCTAAAGAATCATCAATTTCTTTAGAATAATTTTGATTTTCTGAAGTACATTTTTCAGATTTAAAAGCGTTTTTATTTGATTCTTCTATTTTTTTTTATCCATTTATCACAGCAGATTCTATAAATATCCTTTTATTATAAAGACTCTTCATCACTTTCTTTAGAATAATTTGGATTTTCTGAAGTAATTTCTTCAGACTAATCAGCGTGTTTATTTGATTCTTCAATTTTTTTAACTCTTAAAGTTGACAGATGCTATTGAGTTCATCTAATACTAGACAATGATTATATTCCTGTACAGAGTTTGGTTTTCTAAATTAAATTAATTGGTGTCTTGTGATATTTTATTTGATTCTTCTATTTTTGTACATCTTAATTATAACTGATTTTATTGAATTCATCTAATTCTAAGTAATCTTTACTTTAGTATTTAGAATTAAATTAATTGGTGTCTTGTGGTATTTTATTTGATTCTTCTATTTTTTTATCTCTCAATCACATATTTTCTATTTAATTTCTTTTAATTCTTACGAATCTTTACTTTCTTTAGAATAATTTGGATTTTCTGAAATAATTTCTTCAGACTAATCAGCGTGTTTATTTGATTCTTCTATTTTTTTAACTCTTAAAGTTGACAGATGCTATTGAGTTCATCTAAATCTAGAGAATGATTATATTCCTCTACAGAGTTTGGTTTTTCGGAATTAAATTAATTGGTGTCTTGTGATATTTTATTTGATTCTTCTATTTTTGTACATCTTAATTATAACTGATTTTATTGAATTCATCTAATTCTAAGTAATCTTTACTTTAGTATTTAGAATTAAATTAATTGGTTTCTTGTGAAATTTTATTTGATTCTTCTAATTTTTTATCTCTCAATCATACATTTTGTAATTAAATTCCGTATAATTCTAAAGAATCATCAATTTCTTTAGAATGATTTTGATTTTCTGAAGAACATTTTCCTGATTTAAAAGCGTTTTTATTTGATTCTTCTAATTTTTTAACTCTAAAGTTGACAGATGCTATTGAATTCATCGAATTCTAGAGAATGATTATATTCCTGTACAGAGTTTGGTTTTTCTAAATTAAATTAATTGGTCACTTGTGGTATTTTATTTGATTCTTCTATTTTTTTATCTCTCAATCATATATTTTCTATTTAATTTCTTTTAATTCTTACGAATCTTTACTTACTTTAGAATAATTTGGATTTTCTGAAGTAATTTCTTCAGACTAATCAGCGTGTTTATTTGATTCTTCTATTTTTTTAACTCTTAAAGTTGACAGATGGTATTGAATTCATCTAATTCTAGAGAATGATTATATTCCTTTACAGAATTTTGTTTTTCGGAATCAATTTAATTGGTTTCTTGTGAAATTCTATTTGATTCTACTATTTTTATATCTCTCAATTATATAGTTTGCCATTAAATTTCTTTTAATTCTAAAGAATCATTACTTTCTTTAGAATATTTGGATTAACTGAAGTATTTTCTTCAGTTTCATGAATGTTTTTATTTGATTCCTGTAATATTATTATCTATTAATCGTAACAGATGCTATTGAGTTCATCTAAATCTAGAGAATGATAATATTCCTCTACAGAGTTTTGTTTTTCTGAATTAAATTAATTGGTCACTTGTCGTATTTTATTTGATTCTTCTATTTTTTTATCTCTCAATCATATATTTTCTATTTAATTTCTTTTAATTCTTACGAATCTTTACTTACTTTAGAATAATTTGGATTTTCTGAAGTAATTTCTTCAGACTAATCAGCGTGTTTATTTGATTCTTCAATTTTTTTAACTCTTAAAGTTGACAGATGGAATTGAATTCATCTAATTCTAGAGAATGATTATATTCCTGTACAGAGTTTTGTTTTTCTGAATTAAATTAATTGGTCTCTTGTGATACTTTATTTGATTCTTCTATTTTCTATCCCTTAATCATGACTGATGCTATTAAATTCCAATAATTCTAAAGAATCATCAATTTCTTTAGAATAATTTTGATTTTCTGAAGTACATTTTTCAGATTTAAAAGCGTTTTTATTTGATTCTTCTATTTTTTTTTATCCATTTATCACAGCAGATTCTATAAATATCCTTTTATTATAAAGACTCTTCATCACTTTCTTTAGAACAATTTGGATTAACTGAAGTACTTTCTTCAGTCTAATGAGCGTTTTTATTTGATTCTTCAATTTTTTTAACTCTTAAAGTTGACAGATGGAATTGAATTCATCTAATTCTAGAGAATGATTATATTCCTGTACAGAGTTTTGTTTTTCTGAATTAAATTAATTGGTCTCTTGTGATACTTTATTTGATTCTTCTATTTTCTATCCCTTAATCATGACTGATGCTATTAAATTCCAATAATTCTAAAGAATCATCAATTTCTTTAGAACAATTTTGATTTTCTGAAGTACATTTTTCAGATTTAAAAGCGTTTTTATTTGATTCTTCTATTTATTTAACTCTTAAACATGACAGATGTTATTGAATTCATCTAATTCAAGATAATGATTATATTCCCATGCATAATTTGTTCTTTCTGAATTAAATTAATTGGTCTCTTGTGGTATATTATTTGATTCTTCTATTTTTATATCTCTCAATTATATAGTTTGCCATTAAATTTCTTTAAATTCTAAAGAATCTTTACTTTCTTTAAAATATTTGGATTAACTGAAGTATTTTCTTCAGTTTCATGAATGTTCTTATTTGATTCTTCTATTTTTTTAACTCTCAATCATATATTTTCCATTAAATTTCTTTTAATTCTTACGAACCTTTACTTTATTTAGAATAATTTGGATTAACTGAAGTACTACCTTCAGTCTAATGAGCGTTTTTATTTGATTCTTCTATTTTTTTAACTCTTAAACATGACAGATGTTATTGAATTCATCTAATTCTAGGGGATGATTATATTCCTGTGTAGTATTTGGTTTTTCAGAATTAATTTCATTGGTTTCTTGGGCCTTTATAATTTGATTCTTTTGTTTCTTTATCCCTTAATCATGACAGATGTTATTAAATTCCATTAAATCTAATGCATCTTTAATTTTTTTAGAACAATTTGGATTAACTGAAGTACTACCTTCAGTCTAATGAGCGTTTTTATTTGATTCTTCTATTTTTTTAACTCTTAAAGTTGACAGATGCTATTGAATTCATCTAATTCTAGAGAATGATTATATTCCTGTACAGGGTTTTGTTTTTCTGAATTAAATTAATTGGTCTCTTGTGATATTTTATTTGATTCTTCTATTTTCCATCCCTTAATCATGACAGATGTTATTAAATTCCATTAATTCTTATGCATCTTTAAATTCATTAGAACAATTTGGATTAATTGAAGTACTACCTTCAGTCTAATGAGCGATTTTATTTGATTCCTCTAATATTATTATCTATTAATCGTAACAGATGCTATTGAGTTCATCTAAATCAAGAGAATGATTATATTCCTCTACAGAGTTTTGTTTTTCTGAATTAAATTAATTGGTCACTTGTGGTATTTTATTTGATTCTTCTATTTTTTTATCTCTCAATCATATATTTTCCATTTAATTTCTTTTAATTCTTACGAATCTTTACTTTCTTTAGAATAATTTGGATTTTCTGAAGTAATTTCTTCAGACTAATCAGCGTATTTATTTGATTCTTCTATTTTTTTAACTCTTAAACATGACAGATGTTATTGAATTCATCTAATTCAAGATAATGATTATATTCCCATGCAGAATTTGTTCTTTCTGAATTAA
Source organism: Rhopalosiphum maidis (assembly GCF_003676215.2). Taxonomy (NCBI): domain Eukaryota; kingdom Metazoa; phylum Arthropoda; class Insecta; order Hemiptera; family Aphididae; genus Rhopalosiphum; species Rhopalosiphum maidis. The sequence continues at coordinate 73,567,125 of NC_040879.1, forward strand.
ATTCATTGGTTTCTTGAGTGTTTTTATTTATTCTTCTATTTTTTTTTATCTAGTTATCACAACAGATGCTATAAAAATCCTTTTATTATAAAGACTCTTCACTTTCTTTAGAACAATTTGGATTAACTGAAATACTTTCTTCAGTCTAATGAGCGTTTTTATTTGATTCTTCTATTTTTTTAACTCTTAAAGTTGACAGATGGTATTGAATTCATCTAATTCTAGAGAATGATTATATTCCTTTACAGAATTTTGTTTTTCGGAATCAATTTAATTGGTTTCTTGTGAAATTCTATTTGATTCTACTATTTTTATATCTCTCAATTGTATAGTTTGCCATTAAATTTCTTTTAATTCTAAAGAATCATTACTTTCTTTAGAATATTTGGATTAACTGAAGTATTTTCTTCAGTTTCATGAATGTTTTTATTTGATTCCTGTAATATTATTATCTATTAATCGTAACAGATGCTATTGAGTTCATCTAAATCTAGAGAATGATAATATTCCTCTACAGAGTTTTGTTTTTCTGAATTAAATTAATTGGTCACTTGTCGTATTTTATTTGATTCTTCTATTTTTTTATCTCTCAATCATATATTTTCTATTTAATTTCTTTTAATTCTTACGAATCTTTACTTACTTTAGAATAATTTGGATTTTCTGAAGTAATTTCTTCAGACTAATCAGCGTGTTTATTTGATTCTTCAATTTTTTTAACTCTTAAAGTTGACAGATGGAATTGAATTCATCTAATTCTAGAGAATGATTATATTCCTGTACAGAGTTTTGTTTTTCTGAATTAAATTAATTGGTCTCTTGTGATACTTTATTTGATTCTTCTATTTTCTATCCCTTAATCATGACTGATGCTATTAAATTCCAATAATTCTAAAGAATCATCAATTTCTTTAGAATAATTTTGATTTTCTGAAGTACATTTTTCAGATTTAAAAGCGTTTTTATTTGATTCTTCTATTTTTTTTTATCCATTTATCACAGCAGATTCTATAAATATCCTTTTATTATAAAGACTCTTCATCACTTTCTTTAGAATAATTTGGATTTTCTGAAGTAATTTCTTCAGACTAATCAGCGTGTTTATTTGATTCTTCAATTTTTTTAACTCTTAAAGTTGACAGATGCTATTGAGTTCATCTAATACTAGACAATGATTATATTCCTGTACAGAGTTTGGTTTTTCTAAATTAAATTAATTGGTGTCTTGTGATATTTTATTTGATTCTTCTATTTTTGTACATCTTAATTATAACTGATTTTATTGAATTCATCTAATTCTAAGTAATCTTTACTTTAGTATTTAGAATTAAATTAATTGGTGTCTTGTGGTATTTTATTTGATTCTTCTATTTTTTTATCTCTCAATCACATATTTTCTATTTAATTTCTTTTAATTCTTACGAATCTTTACTTTCTTTAGAATAATTTGGATTTTCTGAAATAATTTCTTCAGACTAATCAGCGTGTTTATTTGATTCTTCTATTTTTTTAACTCTTAAAGTTGACAGATGCTATTGAGTTCATCTAAATCTAGAGAATGATTATATTCCTCTACAGAGTTTGGTTTTTCGGAATTAAATTAATTGGTGTCTTGTGATATTTTATTTGATTCTTCTATTTTTGTACATCTTAATTATAACTGATTTTATTGAATTCATCTAATTCTAAGTAATCTTTACTTTAGTATTTAGAATTAAATTAATTGGTTTCTTGTGAAATTTTATTTGATTCTTCTAATTTTTTATCTCTCAATCATACATTTTGTAATTAAATTCCGTATAATTCTAAAGAATCATCAATTTCTTTAGAATGATTTTGATTTTCTGAAGAACATTTTCCTGATTTAAAAGCGTTTTTATTTGATTCTTCTAATTTTTTAACTCTAAAGTTGACAGATGCTATTGAATTCATCTAATTCTAGAGAATGATTATATTCCTGTACAGAGTTTGGTTTTTCTAAATTAAATTAATTGGTCACTTGTGGTATTTTATTTGATTCTTCTATTTTCCATCCCTTAATCATGACAGATGTTATTAAATTCCATTAATTCTTATGCATCTTTAAATTCATTAGAACAATTTGGATTAACTGAAGTACTTTCTTCAATCTAATGAGCGTTTTTATTTGATTCTTCTATTTTCTTAACTCTTAAACTTGACAGAAGCTATTGAATTCATCAAATTCTTAGGGATGATTATATTCCTGTACAGAGTTTTGTTTTTCTGTATTAAATTAATTGGTCACTTGTGGTATTTTATTTGATTCTTCTATTTTTTTATCTCTCAATCATATATTTTCCACTTAATTTCTTTTAATTCTTATGAATCTTTACTTTCTTTAGAATAATTTGGATTTTCTGAAGTAATTTCTTCAGACTAATCAGCGTATTTATTTGATTCTTCTATTTTTTAACTCTTAAAGTTGACAGATGCTATTGAGTTCATCTAAATCTAGAGAATGATTATATTCCCATGCAGAATTTGTTCTTTCTGAATTAAATTCATTGGTTTCTTGAGTGTTTTTATTTATTCTTCTATTTTTTTTTATCTATTTATCACAACAGATGCTATAAAAATCCTTTTATTATAAAGACTCTTCACTTTCTTTAGAACAATTTGGATTAACTGAAGTACTTTCTTCAGTCTAATGAGCGTTTTTATTTGATTCTTCTATATTTTTAACTCTTAAAGTTGACAGATGCTATTGAGTTCATCTAATTCTAGACAATGATTATATTCCTCTACAGAGTTTGGTTTTTCTGAATTAAATTAATTGGTTTCTTGTGAAATTTTATTAATTCTTTTATTTTTTTATCTCTCAATCATACATTTTGTAATTAAATTCCGTATAATTCTAAAGAATCATCAATTTAATTAGAATAATTTTGATTTTCTGAAGTAAATTTTTCAGATTTAAAAGCGTTTTTATTTGATTCTTCTATTTTCTTAATTCTTTAACTTGACAGAAGCTATTGAATTCATCTAATTCTTGGGGATGATTATATTCCCGTGCAGAATTTGTTCTTTCTGAATTAAATTAATTGGTCTCTTGTGGTATATTATTTGATTCTTCTATTTTTATATCTCTCAATTATATAGTTTGCCATTAAATTTCTTTAAATTCTAAAGAATCATTACTTTCTTTAGAATATTTGGATTAACTGAAGTATTTTCTTCAGTTTCATGAATGTTCTTATTTGATTCCTGTAATATTATTATCTCTTAATCGTAACAGATGCTATTGAGTTCATCTAATTCTAGAGAATGATTATATTCTTCTACAGAGTTTGGATTTTCTGAAGTACATTTTTCAGATTTATAAGCTTTTTTATTGAACCATCTATTTTTTCAACCCTTAATTATAATTGATGTTATTGAATTCATCTAATTCAATATAATGATTATATTTCCATGCAGAATTTGTTCTTTCTGAATTAAATTAATTGGTTTCTTGTGAAATTTTATTTGATTCTTCTATTTTTTTATCTCTCAATCATATATTTTCCATTAAATTTCTTTTAATTCTTACGAATCTTTACTTTATTTAGAATAATTTGGATTAACTGAAGTACTACCTTCAGTCTAATGAGCGTTTTTATTTGATTCTTCTATTTTTTTAACTCTTAAAGTTGACAGATGGTATTGAATTCATCTAATTCTAGACAATGATTATATTCCTCTACAGAGTTTGGTTTTTCTGAATTAAATTAATTGGTCTCTTGTGATATTTTATTTGATTCTCCTATTTTCCATCCCTTAATCATGACTGATGCTATTAAATTCCAATAATTCTAAAGAATCATCAATTTCTTTAGAATAATTTTGATTTTCTGAAGTACATTTTTCAGATTTAAAAGCGTTTTTATTTGATTCTTCTATTTTTTTAACTCTTAAACATGACAGATGTTATTGAATTCATCTAATTCTAGGGGATGATTATATTCCTGTGTAGTATTTGGTTTTTCAGAATTAATTTCATTGGTTTCTTGATCGTTTTTATTTGATTCTTACATTTGTATTAACCCTTAATCATAACTGATGCTATAGAATTTTTCTTGTTTTAGAAAATTTTATAGTATTTAGAGAATTTATCCTAAATACACTAAAAAAGCAGTAAAAACCGTTACAACTCTTTATAATCCCTCAAATAATCCTTGCTATTGACTATAGTGATTAATGACTAAAGAGTAATAACTATTAAATAATAACAAATAATTATATTATATTATAATATAAACTTTTATTGGCTGATCATCGTCATCGACGTACAGCAACGACACGAACGAAAATAGTATCTATTGCTAAAAACATGAATATAATAATAATAATAATCATAAATAATATTAATAATTTAAATAATTACTTCAACATAAAAAATATATCTAGATAAACTACAATACTGGAGTTTTCATCTAAGTTAGATACATATATAATATTTAGATTTTGATCTAGATACGATAATAGATAATTTATTTATTTATCTAACAAACGCCGTATGTAGTTAAATGAATTTCTATGTACTTTCACTCGATTACTATTTTGCTACCTATCAAATAACGTATGACATTTTCATTTTATGTGTTAAGTTTTGTTGCTTTTACTTGTCTTGACTTTAATTCAGGTTTGCATTTACATTTTAATCAATAATCATATGTTATAAAATATGTATTAACCACGAACATTTGAAGTATTTTTTTTATTAAAATTAATGAATACGGTGAGTTCTATTATGTGTATCATGAATATTTTTTCAATACAATGTATTGACATGAAAGCTTGAACTATAGAAATAAAAAAACTAAGTGAGTACCGCTCTTCTGTGTTGTAGCTATCGAGTGGGTCACTACGATGGTAGCGTTAAATTTGAATTCTATGATATACCATTGTAAACGAAAAACGATTCTGAACGGAAACGGTATACCAGCCTTATTAATACATTTATTTTTTCGATATTGCTAGGTAAAGTGATTTATTTTACTAAAATTATTGAAATAGGTTGATTCAATTTTTATCGAATACTAAAATTAATTAAATATTTACTATATTAATGTACTTTTATGTTTATACAAACAGTTTTTAAAAAATATTTTACATATCTACTCACTAATAAATACATTTATTTATTATATAAAATAATTTTTAATATTATTTACAATTAATTGTACATAGGTACATAGTTTAAATAATATTGTTAATTTGTTATAATGCTTGACTGACTCAAAAGTTAAAAGACTTAAACTGTTGAACGTTATAAAACTATTTATTCACTATATCTGTATGGATTAAAATACATAAACAATTAATATATGATATAGATGAGTTTCACTGGCCAATATAATATTATTATATATATTTATTATTCACTAGCCATTATTACTTAGTATTTTATACAATTTGATTTGATATTAATTGTATCACAATTGTAATAATAATATTATCGTAATATAATTTATTAATTATTATTATTACTTAATTATTGATGCATAATAACAAAAAATAAAATAAAACATAAAAATAAAAAACTAATATATGTGTATATGAGTATCTACTCAATTATAAATTGTTTATAAACAATTCAATAACCGTAAAAATAATGAGAAGATATTGTGGAGAGAAATTCTCATGTTTATAACTTAAATTGCATTTTACACACATGTAAATTATTAACTGACTTTGTATTCATAATACGGAAGATATTTATGTACAATTTATCAAATGTGTGTGTGTGCGTTTTTTTTAAACATTTGTATAGAGAAGTAATAGGTACTTAAATAATTCATTCATATAACTGCAAATGTTACTGGAAAAGTATTTTTCCCGGGGGAAACATATATCTAAGCCTTTTTTGTTGATTTATAAGATTAGTCCCTATATTACCCTTAAATTTACAAACTTAAAAAATAATAAAATGGTTATTAAGTAATTTCAATTCCAGATCACAAAAATTATGACAAAAAAAGTCAAGTATAAATAACATTAATTTGTCATATTTCTTATTTTAAATTATTTAAATTACTTTTTATAATATTTTATTTGCCTACTATTAAATCACTAAAATATTGAACCAATAAACTATTATATTATTCTCGAAAATAAATATATTTATTAATAGTATGAGAAGTTTATTTTGTTTTTTATGATGCAATAATATAAATACGAGTACCTATTCAACTATAGCATTAATACAATTTCTTTAATAAAATCTAGAGAAAAGATTTAAAAACGAATTCCATTTATATAAGATGTAACCGGCCCAAAACAAAGTTTATCGCACTTATAGTTTTAAAATTTGGTTCATATGTAATTATGTATATAAAGATGAATACCTACCTCGAAACCAAATTTAAAAATTTTACAATTTAAAGACAGGTTTATACATTTTGTGAAGTATTATGGATTTGGTTCAAAAATATTTTTTTGTTTGCTAAGATTGTCATTGGTTATATATTCATAGAATAAATTACTACTTCTTTTGATTTTAGACCTGTATGTATTTTATAATTGGTCAAAATAACACGAATAAATGTATTAAAACTATATGTAGATAGTTAACATTTAACTGAGTTTAAGATAGGGTAAATCCAAACTCAACTATTATGTACATTAATATATTTTTAAAACTGTTCAAATAATACAGTTTGGATATACATGTATAAAAACTTTAATAAAAAATAAAATCTAAAATGCGGAAATACTGACATAAATAAGTAGTTTCCACGATGAGTTTGATTTTGTTTTTAGAATTATTGTCGCCAGTCAACCTTTTTCTAATAATATTAAGATAATGTCAGCACATTATTTATTTTTTATCTCTGATTTGTATAGTGTAAAACATAGAAAATTTGTGTTTGGCCAAACCAATTATCTACTGTTAACTTACGTATATGCAGTAGATTTACCAATAATTATAAAACAGTAATCTATGTTCGTACTTTAGTTTTTTACGATATTTTTATATAATAAAGCGAAATATGAATAATAATAATAATATCTAGGTAAATTGCTACTAACGTTTTATTACTTTGAAATTTTTTATTCAAATTAAATTTTTATAATTACAATATAGATTTTTGTCCTCGACTTGACTTTTTTTAACCAAATAAGATTTTCATTTCATGGTCATTGTTTATTTCAGTTATTAGATTCTTTTATTTAATATGAAATAATTTTTATTTATTTATTCAATTAAGAATACCTAGTTTATCAAACATAGATTTTTATCTAATTAGAATAAAAAAACTGAATAAATCTAGAAAAAAATTAAATAAAAAATTCCAAATTTAATAAAAATCCTAAACTAATAAAAAAAGTCTATAATACATAAAAAAAAATAATCTTTATGAAATAAAAAACCAAGGCTGGGCAAGTTAATGATTTTTTTTTAACCCAATTAAGTTAAGCTAAATATTTTTTAGTTCATTTAAATTCAAAGTTAGATTAATAGACCTGCTAATAAATCAATTAAGTCTAAAGGTTAACAAATCTTATTAAATTCAGTTAATAAGTTAAAATTAATTTAACTTTTAATTTATTAACTCGTTAATTCCCAACAAGTAGATCAAAATAAAACATTTAATAAAAAATGCTAAATTTAGTAAAAATCCTAAATTAATAAAAAATCTAATTTATAAATAAATATTATTTTTATGAAATAAAAATCCTAAATAATTAAAATATTCATTATTTCATAAAAAGTTAAAATTAATAAAAAATGTAATATTAATAAAGTTTATTTTCGTAAATAATATTGTTTATTGATTAAACGAATTTCAAAAAAATATAAAATTCTAATTTCCATAAAAAATATTATTTACATAAATAACGCACATTAACTTGACACCCCAGACTATGTTTGATTATTGTGGACGTTTAGCAATGTTGCAAATTCTAAAACTTATGTTTTAAATTATTGCACGAAATTTGCAAAACCTTGGCACAAGTTTGAATTTTATCAACCATACTTATTCGGTTGACACGTCTTGAGCACATAAAAATGTTATAAATAACAGATAAATGATTTAAGTTTAAAATATTGAATGCTCTAATTCTTTGTTTAAGATGCTAAAAACTCTGGAATTCATATTTTGGATTCAATTCATAGGTATTTATGTTGTAACCAATCATTACAGTGAAGTTGCCCTCCCCAAGTAATATTTTTTTTTTCTGGGAAAACCGAAACCATGCAAATTCTAAAAAATCCTTAGCAAATTTTAGCAAATTAGTAGCAATTTTTCTAGAGGTTTGAAATTTCTGGGTTAAAATTGGGGGGGGGGCAACTTCAAGCACGTCAAATAAATGTCATTCTAATCATTTATAGGTAGGTACCTATCAATATAAGCCCAAATATACGACCTTTTACCTAAAAAAATATGCATTGTGTTAAATTTAATTATGATGTTTACTGTTTAAACAATTGACACGTTATTCAAATAAAATATAAACGAATATTATTGAAATAATTCAAAAGATAAAAGAGGTGGGCAAGTGTCAAGTGGACCAATGTTATAGATACGTTCAATTTAAATTTATTGTTATATCATTTTTTCTGAAGTTTTGGTAAATGTACAATTTATAAGAATATTTTATTCAATTTTCAAGCATCTTGAGCAAAAAAAAATGTTATTAACATTTTAAGAAAAAAATATTTAAAATCCTAAATGTCTATAAATTGCTCAAAAAGAAAATATTTAGAAAATCATTTCATATGTTGGAAATGCTAACAAAAATATTTTAAGAAAATATTAAGTATAATATACATATACAGCTGTTCGTTTTTGAGTTATACAAAAAAAGAAAATCGATTTTATGAAATTTTCCGTTATTCCTGATTTTTTTTTTTAAATACACGTCCGCTATTCTGAGGTATCAGATGTCCGCTAGGGGAGTTTTCACTGTATATATTAATATTTATTTGAATAAAACATTAATATTTTGTATTGTGTTTACACTAATATACCTATAGACATTTTTTCGTGGATAAACTTTGCGGAAATGGTTGATACCACTAAGTAGGTACTTTCAGTATCGAACTTACCTAGTTAGTTATAAAATGTAGTGAAACAATACATTTAGAATCCGAGTTTGACGACGACGCGATGGCTATAGAACCTATATTAGCTAGACAAGAGTACCTATATATGTACTACAACATAGCTTTAGTAGTTTAGTGAATACCATCGATTTTGAAAACACGAAAGCACTATTATGATCATAATAAAGCGTTGCCAAATAAAACCATATTGTTGTCTAAATAATCAAATAGGTAAGCGACAAGCGCATACATTGTTCAAGGTTTCCCATTGACGATGGTGGAATGCTTCGAAGTACTTAAATGATTTCAAAACAATTTATTCCAAAAGTGATGAGAATTTTGGATCGACAACGAGGTTGAAATGCTGAACTTAAGTTTTGATAATAATACTTAAGAATAAACTAGAAACGAAAAAATGAAAAAATAAATTCGAATTCAACTAAACGACATTTAAATTTGCAGTTGGAAGGAAGAACATTTTTACCCATAACCAGTTTTCGACAAAATCGATTTTCTTTTTTTGTTGTAATTCAGAAACAAATAACCGTAGCTAGGTACTTGAAATTTTTATGAAAAGCTATATTAGCATTTTCTTATCTTTTTTTCCCCAATGCTTTTTTTTTTTTTTTAATAGATATTTGAAGTTCAAATTTGGACGAAATTAATTATTTAAACGAAGAAGAACGATCTTAGTTATTTTTTTGTAATTCAATTATATTATTTGTAGAAACTTTAAACTTTTACGTATATTATTACATTACACTATGAAATTTTTATAACATTATTATTTATCATTGAATTCAAACTTAACAAATACACTACAACGATTTACTCAATGATGACACTCCAGAGGCGTCATTTCACATTTTTCCATGGGATGCAAAACCAATATTGAAAATCTAAAATTATACCAGTTACTCGCATGATCGAGTCATTCCATGAATTTTTTTCAACACATTTTTTGTGTAAATGTTGATCATTTTAAAGAAATTATGGTATAAAACAAAATAAATAACAATAATTTTGTTCATGGGATGCATTTGCACACCTCTGCATCCCATAAATGACGCCACTGTGATACTCGACACTTACTATTATTAGGAACAACGATTTTTTTCAATTTTTTTACATTTATATAGTTTTATTGTAAGAGTATAGGTAATAAGTAAGAAAAATGTAAGTAGACCGATTGGGTAAAATATAATGATCGAATAATAATAAATAATACAAAATAATAATTATTAATTAATTAAATATTATAATATACATTAGTGGTAATGGTGTTTAATTACGAATTATATATTTTTATATTTATTATTATTATTGTTTATATATTCCAAATATATATATATTAGTAAATTTACTTTTGAGTAATTAAAATTAGATTTATATTAAAACAGCTTGAGTCTAAATACTGTCGTTTAAGTTCCAAAAAAGTAAAAAAATAAAATAATATTACGCATATTATACAAAGAAGATTTATAAATAAGTTTTAAAAAATAAAGCAAAGTAATTAGCCATATCATGTGAATGACGTTAGTCTTAAAAAATTAGAATATATTTAATAATTTAATTTATATAACAAAATACCTATGTCGATGTACAATTTATAATTTTAAATAATTATATAAGTCCAATAATTTAATTTAATACATATATATTATAACTTATATAATATACTTTGAACCTTAAAACAACAATAATAAATATAAAATTCAATTTACGAACATATTCGTACAACGAACACGACAAGTTTTATCGAACTAACGACATTTGTATAACTTTTCATTCGAATACATTACCTTTTACTTTATTTTTCGAACTATTTTTAGTCTTCTGTCGTGTTGAGACTTTTTTTTCAGAGAAAACGCTACCCCTCAAATAGTAAAAAATGGTATATAAACAGTACATCAGTTACGATTTTGCTTGTTGACCACGCGAAATACAATTTTATAATATCGCGTATGTATTATGATATGATATATTTCTGGATCACGAAATCATGGAATAATTCATAATTTAAACTTTCAAAAAGTTTAGCCCCCGTAAAAGAGAGAATACCAATATTAAAACAGCTATACACTAAAGTCAATGGAAAGAAAAAACATTTTAAAGAATAAATAGACAAAGTTTTTAGTTTAGAAACACAATATATTGTTTGAAATGTCTGTAATTTTTTAATGCGCCGTGTATATAAATTAGCTATATATAGGTATATGTTTTTCCTTTTGCCGCCGGTAACATTTGTGAATCGGTTTCCGGTAAGGTATACCGTGCACGCAATTGCGTTAACATTATAAACCAGAAGTTTTTTTTTTTTTTTTAAATCGCTTGTAAGCACAGACAAAAATAATACAACTTGGCCAATATGATTGCAGAATGAAGCGATTAGAAATTGATTTAGTGCAATAGTTCGGCAAGGGAAACAATTATTGGACAGAATACCTATTTTGAAAATTATTATGTTTTTAACAGTCTTATTGTTATTTTTTTTTTTTCTTAATAGGTACCATCTTGATTATGTGTGATGTAAAATTATATTATAATAATACAAAATGACAAATTAGGTACTTTAAAGTAAATTTATTAATTATTATTAATTTATTATTGGTACAATACAGTATAATCATTACTCATTATTATTTATTGGCATGAATAAACATCATGCGCTATTATATTGATGCGTACACGATACAAACAATATTGTTCTATGATCGCACAAATTGAGTTAAATTTTCATAAAAAATAAAAGGAAAAAGTGTAATTTGTGTTATACGAAATTTGAAGGCCGTTACATTCACATAATTTTATGTTAATTTTTTTTTTTATAATTGATTAAAACAAATTAAAGTTATTCTCAAAATTTAGTATACGTTTACAGTATTTAACCTGGTCATTTTGAACTTGGTTAGGTTAGATTCTAATAAATGTATTGATAATTGATAAAACGATTATAGCAGGTATTTAACAATGTTCTTTGATCAGCTAAAAAATACCAAAATTATTATTCTTGATTGTATTGGCGATTTAAAAATATACTTTATATTTATATAAAATGACTTACAACAGTGGTGGCAAACTACGGGCCGCCATCATTTAATATCTGGCCACGAAAGAACTATAATATTTTATATTTACGTAAAAAAAAGGCCCGTGGTTTTTTTTTATGGCCCGAGGTAAAAAAGTTTGGCCACCAGTGACTTACAATATTCATCTATCATGCGTAAACACATATCATACATTTAAAATAATAACTTAATGTATAATTTTAATTCACAGAGTGAATGAACTACCAAATAATATAATTGGGACCCAGACACTCAGATTGTCAATATAATGCTAACAATATAATCTTTATAAAATAACATTTACACGTATTATATACAAATATATAGATATTATAGGTACATCGTATTATAAAAAAACTAAATAAATATATTTTTATTACTTAATGTTAAATATTTTTATATGCAGTTTTTATTTTATTTTTTATTGTTATTAATTTAAAAAAATCAAGATATTTTAATTTTTAATCATATTGTACAGGGTGTTTGTGAAATGAATGAAGTCAGTTGTATACAATCGTACTCACTGTGGTAACCCAATGGAATTTTTGGCTGTCTTCAAAATCTGATTTTATTCAAATTATTTTTAGAATATTATTTTAAATGTAAAAATCAACACTCAAATGGTATTCCCATAATAATCGAGATGTAACTTCGTTTTGAACTTGTTACGTGTTTTTCACGCTTTTTCGGGTTGCTGACTAAAATAAAAGTGCCGTGACAACGGTTTGTATGAGAATTCGGCAAGTTAAACGATAGTGAAATTTATTTGTTGTCATTTGATATATTTACATGATTAAATAAAACAGTGTTTTACATTCACAGTTAATAATGAAATAATAACAAAATTAAGGTTAAAAGAATTTTAAATTATCGTATTTATAGTCATAAATTTAAGTTATATATATATATTTTAATCTTTAGATATTTAACAAAATTTGATAACTTTTATGTGTAATGCTGATTTATACTGTAATTCGAGTTTTTTTATAATTACTTATCAATTACCACAGTAAAATAATGATTATTACTTATTATGATAAACATTTCATTTTTAAATTATTATTAGTGTGATACATATTGTACTTTTATCGTTTATATTTAATTCACCGTGCTTCGTGCATAAACAAACATAAGTTGTTTTTACTAAAGCTTAAAGCTTAGTCTAACACTATAGTTATTGAACAACATTTTAAAATTTAAAACTTTTTATTTAAATTTTGAATAATTAATACACTCACGTTGAATATGAAGATATGATTAGATTAAGTGCATCAAAATTATCAGAGGCCATGTTGAATAATTATTAATTGTAGATACCTAAACATTGATCTTCAAAGTAAAGTGTATTCGATTATGATTATTCACAATGTAAAACACTGTTAATCAATTATGTAGGTATGTTGAATGACAACAAATAAATGTCTTCACCGTTTATCTTATAGAGTTCTTATACAAATTTATGTGTCACAACACTTTCTTTTAGTCGGCAACTCGAGCGTTGAAAAACGCGTGACAAGCTAAAAAACGATGCTGTTACATCTCGATTTCTACGTGAATTTAAAAACAACTACAATTCGAATGAGTGTTTATTTTTAAATTTAGGATAATACTCTAAAAAGTTTGAATCAATCCAGCTTTTAAAGGCAGAAATATTAGAGAAAAAAAAACCTTCATTAGCCACCGCCACTATTAGAGTGAATAATGCAGAAACACCATGTTGATAACTATGGCCTACCCTGAGACTATACATGAATTTCAATTATCAGTTTTCAGATAATAATAAAAATATAAAAAATATAGGTAATATGCTCAATCACACTAGCAATGTTATATTATGCGATATATAAAATTTATAAAACCGTCTCCCAATTTATACCGCAATAATTGTAATTTAAGTCTTACATAAAGTGGTGGCTTATTGAGTCTTCAAAACTCAAGAAGCAAATTTAAAAACAACCTACACGCTAACTGAGTTTACTAGGACCAATGTAATATTTTTAGGTTCTTCTTTAGTTAAATTTTTCATTAACTTTTACAATGTATGATATAGATACACTTATTTTTTTACTCGAATGATCAATCTTCTATTATTCTATTCAACTTAACAGTTTTTTTTCCCATTATCGAGCACGGCAGTCGTTTCTAGTATTCTTATAACAAACCATCTCTGCTTACATACCTACATACCTATATTAATAATTGTACAATGATTAATGAATGTGTAAATATCGAGATTTTTGACCACTATATACGAAACGTTGCAAAAGCTTAACGATAACATTGATAAATACATAATATTTATTATTTATCCTTTTTCGACGAGGATAATTTTTTTTTTGTTAATTTGTTTATTTTTATCGTACATTATTTTTCGTTACCAACAAAAATATAAATTTCCTAGAGATAAACTAAAAGCATTAACTATTCTTAGTTGACACATTGTTAATTGTGTGGACTCGGGTAAAAGTCCTTGCACACAAGTAATAAGACATAGTCACATAGACGATAGACGAGTAAATGACACGTTATCCTGCGAGTAATACGATACTGTTCTTATAGCAATAATTCGCTATTTCATTCGCTATTGTTTGTTAGCGGCGAACGGTCTTAAGTAGCTTTAAATGTAAACCTCTACAGGCGACCGAAAATAATAGTAAATTTAATAGCGTTTTGTAAATTAAAAACTATTTATTTTTCTATTTTATAGGGTAACGGATGGGTTTCGTATTCGATTTCGATATTAAAAATATAATAACGCATGTTTCACATTTATATTATATTATAATTTAATAATTCTATATTGTAGTCAACGCGATCATTAATTTATAAGTATAATATGCGTTACTAAATACTACCTATTTGATAATAAAAACTATGCGTAGTGCTTATTATCTAGTATCTATCTATTTATTTACATAAACATACTTACACAAAGTCTGAATTTATATGCACTAAAAACCTTATTATAATATGCATTTATGTACCGAATAATCTTATAATATGCTCTTAAAATGTTAACAAATATGAACAAATATTTTCTTATGCCAGGGTTTAAATAATTATAAAAATATAATTGTTTTTTTACGTTTTCGGGTATTAAAAGATGTTAATGTTTAACATTATATTATTAAATATTATAATTTGATAGTTGAATTACTAATAAGTATTCTTATATAATAATATAAAAGAGGAACTGGCGTTGTTTTTATACTCCAATTTTGTAATGACACTATATTTAACATTTTTCCAATTTTTTTCGAAATAGGCATTTAACTAAATGTTTAGGCGGATAGTAAAATTGCATAAAAATTAAATTTTTTGACTATTTGTCTAGGTGTAGGCATTAGTAAAATATCCTTATTTGACTACACGTCTACAATAAATATACCTATTTACAAATTTCAAATAATAGAGAAATTATTGTATTTGATAAATCATTGAAATTGTTGTCGGAAATTCAACGCGATACACGTGGTCTGATTTATATTTTTTATAAATTATGCTGAAATATGCGAAATGTTTTCAATTATGCATTTATAATTTATATACACTATAGAATCCTGAAAAAAGTTCAGTTAAAAAAAATTACACGGAAAAAAGTCTGATTTTATATTTTTTTTTTTTTTTTTTGGAAAATAAGTCTGACTATAAAATTATTAAACTGAAAAAGGGTGAAATTTAATTTTTGTTATAAAAGCTGCAGTAGTAGCAGATGTGATAGATAATGAAATTAATCTGTTTAGATTAGAACTAGAAGGTAATATTTTAAATTACTAAACATTACTAATGTACCTAATAAAATAGAAAATTAGTCTGTACTGTCAGCGGTCAGCCTAAATGTTATGTTTTACTTATTTCCTTTAATATATTAGTATATTAATAATTAGAAAAATGTTCGTTCTGCACGCGCGCTTATATATCTCTAATCACTGAAGCTGAGCTTAAAAAAAAATTGAAGTTTTTAATTATTTGTATATTTTAATAACTACCAAGTTCAGATATATATTTATTTCGAGTCAATTAATATGAATAGTATAAAAGTGGGCATTTAAACACGCATTTGTAAATACATTATTATGTGAAAATTTGATTGTTCAATATGCTATCTACTCCAAGTTTAGTATATAGTTAAGTATGCTATATATACACCAAAATGTACTTACCTAGATACTTATTTTTCTAATATAATTAAGAGTAGTTTATTATTTTACAATATTAAGTATTGTTTATTACTTTTAATAATTTTCTAGAAATGTATAACTATTAAAACGAAATTGATTAGTTAGTCAATGATTCAAAATACAATATATGTTAATCTGTAAAAAAAAATTGTTAGTTATTTAAAAGTGGTGCAAATTACATAAATATTTTTTTCTGTAGGTTCTTTTGTGGCAAATTAAATCGCTCGAACAATGAATATCTAACAAAAATAAAATAATTATAGTCTGCAGTTTTTAATTGACATAAATCTGCACTAATAGATATAAAATATCTATTCATTAATATAATAGCAAAATAAAAATTGGATATTAACTAGTTTAATTAAAATAAGTTTAATTTTAACTTTTTAACTCAACTAGTTAATTATTTTTCTAATTAATCAAAGAACTTATTTAGTTTAAATGACTATTAAAATTAACTAATAAAAGTTGATTTAAAAATAATTAAAGTATCATAATTAAAAAAAAAATGTGTTTTACGCCTAGTTTCAATGGTTTTATCAAATAATATTATTGTACACGATTTTAAATAAAAAATTATATAATATTATTATGTATAGTAGTAGGTAATATTGATTTTTATAATTATAAATTATAAATGATAGATACAAAATATACTCTATTTCTATATGTGATCCACATATTAAAAAAAATAATATTTAAATACATTTGATTTTTAATCAAATAATTTAATTTTTCTGAACTTATTCAATAATTTTAATCATATTATTATCTTTCAACTTGGTCAGTTTAATATATTATTAACTTATTTATTAACTTCTAACTTAATAATTTCGTGTTCACTTAGTTTTAACTTTACTTGAGTTATTTATTTTTTTAATTAACTTTTTCACTTTTGATTAAGATGATAAATCGTCATCAATAGCATATTAAATCAACATGAAATATGGCAAAGTGCATATTGAATGAGTACATACAGGACATTTTTACTGATTCCACAGTAATATTTATATATACCTATATGTATTTATATAACCTCGATCAATAATGGTGAAGTATAAACCCGAACTTGTAACACGTTTATCATATTATATTGTTTAATGACTGAAGAATGTATAATAGATGAAAAAAAAAAAAAGGTTTGATATACGGAATGCTGTTAAAATAAACCTTTAATATTGGAGTAGAGTGATCAGCCTTCCGATCGACGTGACACACGGGGTATGACTAACCGTGATAAATGGCCAAAATACGTATGAAAAATGAGGAAATAATAAATGTATAATAATATTGTAGGTATATTATATTATACTATTTTATTTACATACCCGTCATAATAAAGTATAATATGCACGTGCGCTCCACATCATGCGTTTGAACGATGGTGAAATTCGATAGCTTTGGGTGAAAATCCATCGATAATAAGAATAATTATTATAATATTTTCTTGTACACTCATCTTTGTCGAACCTACCGATATTTATTTATTGTGTTTTCATTTTAAATACAACGAGACAAGGCGCTATGATAATGCAATAATACAATAAAATATACATTGGATAAGGTACAATGAAATAAAGTAAAATATTAATTAATTAATATT
>NC_040879.1:73585128-73604473 GCF_003676215.2 Rhopalosiphum maidis
TAATGAAATGTGTTGAAGAAGTTATAATAAAAGTGGAAAAAAGTAAATCGGTTGGAAACAACAATAGAAAGTGTAATTAAAATTCAACAAAAAGTCTTCTATAAATTCTACAAAAATGTTTTCTAAAAATAGCTATAAAATGTGTATTTACTTTACAAGATTGTTATCCTGGTGGCCATGTAGTAAAAAAAAAATTCCAAGATTACCAGATACTATTGGTCCCGGTCCTGTATCCAAAGTTTTACAGGAAGCAATAAGAGTATTTGTTGATTTAGACTATTTTCCATGGAATGCATTAAAGAAAATTAAGAATATTCAAAATATGTTTAACGGACCTGGTGGGTTGAAATGGTGATAAGCACTGCGAAGCATCTAATTTTACGATCAAATATAATAGTATTTGTATAGAAAGTAATTGTATAAACTCTTTTTATTTATTTAAGTGCAACTAAAACTCATCCTAAAACTTTTCGGACTCTTCTTATTCCTGAATCTAGAAAAATGGCTAAAACATATTGTTCTGCTCTTTGTAATCTATCTGGTATGTGTGAATTCTTTATGACTACTGATGATTCAAAGTGTCCTCATGGTTGCAATACAAAACATGATAACGTGAGTATTTATTATTTGCAATTATTATTGTATATTTTACATTTAAAATTAATTAATTAAAAAACAAATAAATAATATTAATATTATAATAATAGCTATTAGTTACTATTAGATTCTTTCTAATTACTAAACTTTCGTAATAAAAAAACAAAACTGATTAAAAAGAACACAATAGCAAAATAAATAAGTTTTCCCCCTATAGTTTAAATTGTGATTTAGTTAACTTATAACTACACATTTTTTAAACTACACTTCTGTACTACTATAAATTTCAATTAAATATTATTTTATATTTTTAGTCAGTGTTTTTAACTTGTTAGTTATAAGATTTATTTGAAGGTTTTTCACTTTTTTTCAAGAGTTTTATTCAGTAGAAAATATATGTAGTCTATTAAGTACAAAGTTATCTTATATTTATTTATTGATTTAAGAAAATGCCATATCCTTGAATTAGCCTTGATTGCTGTCTATGTCTTACAAACTATTCTTGTACAACATAGCCAATTTTGTATTGTTAGTTTTAGTATTAAAATTAGTTACCAATATCAAACTTAAGGAACAAGTAACAAGTTAATATGTTAAAATATCTAAGTTACATACATTACTTAAAAATTAAAAATACTGTAAAACTATAATTTAACACTTTCTTACTTTCTTTTCATTAAATTTTATAATAAGTTGATTCACATTTCTAATTAAAACTAACACCACAAAATTTGTTGCATATTCATATAATGGAGGTGTGATGCAAGTATGTGTCTAATTAAATTTTGAGATACTAAGAATATATTAAATATAATTATTTAGTCGTACTAGAAATAAATACATTTTATATCTGTTTTTAGCTAAAGATAGAGCATCTAAAGAACAAATGAGCCAACTCGAAAATCAAAAAAAAAAAAGTCTCTATATCATTCTAAAAGGAATAGACCTTTAGAACGTCAAATAACAAATTCAGATATTGCTAAAGTTGGTAAGTATTAAATTATTTTTGTATATCTTATAAATTACTTTTTATATTTTAAACTTTAATCAAACAATCTTAAACATCAGTAGTATTTTAAATTGTTAATCATATAAAAATTTATAGCTACAGAAGTATTGGATTGGTCAAATAAACCTTTAGTTGCAAGGTACAAGTATTATATGGGAAGTATAATCCATTTAGAAGCACATATTTTTCGATTAAACCAAAGTTATACTGAACTGGAATCATCACTTGTAACTGAAATTATAGCAAAAAAAATGATCTTAGAATGATGGATAGTATGAATGTATTCAAAAATACTAAAATTCAATCCGATCCTGTTGATGAAGCTCGATTTAAAGTTTTTGATGATTGGTATATTTTTTAATTATTAACATATTTTGTTTTATTCGTCTTAATAACAATTTAAAAAATATTTCTAGGAAAACCACTTTTGAAAACTATTACCGCCATAATCCAAGATTTAAGAAATATAAAATTGATATAGGTCAAATAGAACCTATCAAGATCACATCAAATCCAAAATTTTGGACTGCTGAAGATGTTTATAAGTATGTGACAAATGATCTGTTTTGTAAAGATGTTGGACTAAAATTATTTAATGAGGTAAATAATACTGAATAATACCTCTTTTAACAGTTATTATTGTAATTTTTAATCAATTTATTAGGAAGTTGATGGAGTAGCATTTATGCTATTAAATGAAGAACAACTTTTACTGCGGTTAAGATGTACGATAAATTTAGCAATAAGAATAATGTGTCATGTCGCTGAAGTGAAATATGTTTGTTTAACAAAATATTGTAATGTTCAAGTAAGTATTTACATTTTAAATTGTGTCTTAGATTTGATATAGTTCTAACTAATTTGAAATAACATGATTTACAAAATAATAGTTTTAATACACACATTAAAATACATTTATATCTTAATTTCATATATTAATTCGTTAAATTGAATAGTTATGTTAAACGTAATTGAGAAGACACTACACTCGCAAGACAGAGAACAACCTACGTGGGTGTAGCGTTTTCTTAGTTATAAAAGAAAAGAAAATTAAAAATACTAGAATAACCAATATATGTAATTTATTTATACTTTTTTTTTTTTATATTATAAATTTCTTCTTCAAAGAACTATAAAATTTAATGAGCAAACATAATTATCATAATTCATAAGTCATAACAATAACTCAATGACAATTTTACATAGTTTTTACTACTAAATTTCATATATTTGTTAAATAATATGTTTGATATTGTGTTGTTTTTATTTTTTGCAGGTTTAATAAATACTTGACAAAAAATTTTTAAATTGTACTTTATTTATTGTACTCTATTTTATTTTGTTAATAGTTATTTAGAAAATAAATGTGGCTTATCTAGTTTAAAACTTATTGACAATAATAATAATTGTTTTTATTATTTTATTTATGTATTTAAAGAATGTATGTTTATTGTTTATTATTACTATGTCCAATTTATTATAATAATTATTATTCAGTATGTAATTTTCTTATAGTACAGTAGAAACTCTATTTAACAAACTTGAAGATTCTCAAAAAACAAAATAAATGTGTTAAATAGAAATAATAATAATAATTTGAATAAAATATTATTTAAATAATCATCTAAATAAAATTGTATTTGAATGACACCCTACTCTATTGTATACAAAGTTTTGTTAAATAGAGGTTCTAATATAATTGTATTATATTATATAATAGTTAATGTTTTTTATACATATAATTAATTTATTATTTAAAAGTACACAACTGTATAGTATTAGTTTTAAATAATATTTAATTAATATTAATTATTGTAATATAGATCAGTGTTTCCCAACTGGTGTTCCACGGAACCTAAGGATTCCGTCAGCCGGGTGCCAAGAGTTCCATGAAAAATTTGGGAAAATATAAATTAATTAATAATATTTTGGATTTGAACTATGATTCTAACATAGAATAGCTTTAAAAATTGTATGGAGGTTATACAAAACGTTAAAGCTTCTGCAAAAGTTCCGCAAGTAAAAGAAGTTGGGAAACACTGGACTACTCTATACTCTGTTCAAAATGAGATTGTGACTCGACAACCAATCTGTGCGCTTGGGTATGGCTTTACTACACAGCAACTATTTTGATTATATATGTATAAAAACTAATTTAAATAAATTTATGAAAATAATTTTAATCGTAAATTTTCAAATAATGTTTTAGTATCTTAAATTAATTAATGTTTAAAAATTTTGTGAACATTTAATTAATTTTAAAATATAAATCTTATAGTAATTGTTCTATGTTTTATTTAATTAAGAATGCTATCTATTGTATCCAAAAAATACTTTTTATAGAATATAAGAAGAATAATTTTAAATCTGCTTTTAAATAATTGGTTATATTATAATAATTCAGAAACTGTTTTTTTTATGTTCCACTTAATGTGATCACATTGGTTCAGATCAATGATTAGTGATTCTATTAACCAGTTGATCCCATAAAACATTTTTTTTTTTTATTGGTGAGTTTATATTTATATGTATAATGTATATTTAAAATTAGATTAAAATAAAATAAAGTGAAGAAACTAACTATTTTTGATTGTACTTGAGAATCTACTAATTTACTTTATATATTAGCCTGAAATTAAAATCCGTATTCAGTTAATATAATATGTACATAATTTTTAATTATTTAAAAATAAATAAATAATAATGTATGTACATATTGTACCTATAACTTTTGGAACAACTGAAAAGTATTGTTTTTGATAAATTTTTGAATAGCTCCTTATAACTTTTTCAAAACAATTCTAGTTTCTTTTTAGTGAAAGTTTGAAATACCATTAAAACGATAAAAATGTTCTTAAAAATGATTCAATTATACGGTACTTGGTGATTCTAATAAAAGGTTAATTTAACATTAGTAACATAAGAGCTGGTTTGGGATTTTCAATTTTGATTTCAATAAAGGTTGATTCTATAAACCAATAATCACATTAAGCGGAACTCACTGTATTAGTAAAGCTATGTTTGAAATATTAAATTGGAAATATGTCTAATATCTATACCTTATTGTTTATTAACTAACAAATAAATACTACTAATATATTAAAATTAAAATTAACTCTTAAGAAGATATATTTTATTCATGAAAAAAGTATTATTTAATACCTACAATATATAAATTAAGATTGACTGTATTTTGGTATACTGATTTTTACTCAAATATTGCTTATGGAAAAATCGCTTTTTTATCAATGAACTTAAAATTTATTTCAAAGTAATAACAAATTATTTCAAAACAGTGGTGTGTTTACAGGGTCTGCCTAATTTTTATTTGACTGTTTTTATCACAAATAAAAATGTTATTATTATCATAATGTCCCATGTGATAAGACAAATCTTTCCTAATAGTCATAAACACACTTATATACTACAGAATAAAGCGAACCTCAGCCTACCCAATTATTTTGTGCTGGACACGCCACTGTTTTCAAATAAAAAATTTAATGTATTTATAGAAAAAAAAGACTTCATTTTATATTTTAAGTACTAAGTTATAATTAATTATATATAATTTTAATTTTATGTAAAATTAACAGCTTACTGCTGAATGGTTCCTTGTATTATTAAAAAAAGAATGATACAAATTACATTATCTTGTAGAGTAATAGCACTTACAGAGTAATAATTCATAATTTTATTATACTTATGTAATATAATATTGAATGTGATAATAAAATGTTTAAGTTTAATCAAACTATTAAATATATAAATAAATATTAAAATAATATAATATATGCAATATACAATAGAACAATAAATTTATTACATAATTGT
This sequence comes from Rhopalosiphum maidis, assembly GCF_003676215.2. NCBI lineage: Eukaryota > Metazoa > Arthropoda > Insecta > Hemiptera > Aphididae > Rhopalosiphum > Rhopalosiphum maidis. Next base: position 73,590,566 of record NC_040879.1, read on the forward strand.
CATCATAATTCATTTATTATATAAAAATAAATGTTTACTAATTACTTCTACACTACCTATATTGTCTATATTATATAATTTAATATTTCAGTATTGCGGTTTTATATGATTTTGATTTTCAACTTCTTGATACCTAACTTAATTAAAATTATTTAGTTTGGTAGATATTCATCTTATGTGTTTTCTATCAAAAATATCAGTCGTCGTCGTCAATAAGTGATATTCAACTCTCAAGGAATCTATATTGATATTTGATATACATTGTAACTACTATAAACTCATTTAAAATGGTCCAGTAGTTTTTGAGTCTATAGAGGATAAATAAACAAACATTATTTGTTATACAAGTACAAACTACATAGTTTAGTAAATAGTAATGGATTTAGGACGATGCATGGGCGCCCGCAGGAAATTTATGAAGGAGGAGCATAATGAAATCAAACACCAAAAAATACATTAAAAAAAGTTTATTCCTTGTAAACTACAAAAAAATAAAATATATGAATATATACATAGAATTATATGAAATCAAATACCAACCCCGCACACTAAAGTAAAAATATCGATAAAATGTTTATGAATCAAAATAAAAGTTAAAATTTCAACATTCTATTTGAATTCCAGGGGAGAGACAAATGCCCTGTCTTGCTCCCCCCCTTCGGGTGCTAATGGGACGATGGTCCCGCGAAAAAACGCCGTACGTGGACAATTTACAATTGGTCCCCGTCATAATTTTATACTCGGGCAATTAGTACTCAGTAGTCCCCGGCTTAAGAGGGCATCACCCATGTGTTGTCTTCGTCTTACAAATGCGTAACACGGCAAATTTACGTTCAGCAGATCACGTTTAGTTTCATTAGTTTAAAAATTAGAATGAATTGACCTATTATGAAACTTGATGGTAAGAACATTATCTGTGTTTGAATGTTGATTTTTACGATAGTTCAATTTTTAAGTGAATTATATTATGAGCATTTTTAAATTCGGCTATGTTATTATATACGCATAACTTGCTAAAAATTGAACTATCGTAGAATACTAAAATTAAAGATAAAATATTATTTTAGCATAAAACATTTTTTAAAACATATTTTCAATTATGTAATACTTTTAGAATAAAATATATCGTTGAATAAAAAAATAAAAATGGATAGTTCTGTATATGAATATTTTCACGACTCACGAAAAGTTAATACAAAAACTATTAAAATAGATACAGTGTTTTTTTCTTTATCACTTATTAAAGGTTTCAAAAAATGGTTTAAAAAAACATCTTCATTGTTCTTTGTCAAAGATATCGTTGTAGGATTAATTATTTATATCAATTCAATAATTAATAATATAAATATTTGGATGTTTAATTCTAACAATATTTTTAAATGCTTCAAACTTTGTTGTTAAAAATACATAATTTATTTAAATTTTATATTGCTTCAAAGCTTAAAAATTGAATGCAAGGTTATTCTAAAAGTATTATATTATTGAAAAAACATTTTAAAGAACGTAAAAAAATAATTTTATATTTAAACTGTATTTTAACTTTAATAATAAACCAGACTTTAAAATTATTATTAAAAATAAAAACCAACAAAGAATAAGAAAAAAGTTTCATTTTAACAAATTTAATTGATTGGAATCTAAGTCGCAAGTATTATGTAGTATAATAAATTGTCGAAAATTGGAAAATATTCAACAGCCCATGTGATTGTCATGTAACTGATGAGAATACCAACTTTAAGATTAGGTAATTGAAACAAAAAATAATTATTTTAAATAATACGGCACCAATACGATTATAATTTTTCTAGAAATGCAGTAAATTACCGTTACAATGAATACCAATACAACGAAAAATACCGTTAAAACGAAAGTTGTAGAAGTCCCCTGCCGGAAAGCAGGGCTTATAAATGAGCTTATTCGAATTTTCGTTACAACGAAATTTCCGTTATAACGAAAAAAAATTCTGTCCCCTGGAATTCGTTGTAACGGGATTTTACTGTATATATAAAGTTGTAATCCAAAAATAATGAATTTAATATTTAAAATTTATAAGATTTATGTGTACAAGGATAAAAATTAATTTTTCACACTTAAAGTTACTTAGGAAAAAACAAAAAATAACTAAATTATAATAGTAACTCTTTAAAGTCCAGTCAACAAAATGCATCCTATAATAAAAATACTATTATTATTTATTTACATAACTTTTAAATATTAAACTTACACATTGTATAAATTATAATTTTGAAAATACCTACATATACAGAGTGATTCTTTTATCATGAATCACTCATTATTTCAAAAAGTATTCATGTTTTTAAAAATATTTTTTTACACAGTTTCAAGTTGTTAAAAAAACAACATTTTTATTAAAATATTATATTTTTAAATATTTTTATCCTTAAATTTTTTTTTAAGTTTTTACTTTTTTGAATCACAACATAGTTTTAATTTCATATTCCAAAGCAAAACAATTTTTTGAGTATTTTGATATATAAAAATCAAATTTAGGGCGAGTAGTTTTCAAGTTATAAGTATTTAAAGTTTAGATGCGTGGAGTGGTGGTACGCAGTTACCCCGCAAAATGTTTGTCTACTACTACGCTTGTCTAAACTTTAAATACGTTTGTATATTAATATTTTATTATATATATTTAATATTTTGTCATTCAAAAAAGTAAAAACTTAAAAAATTACAAGGATAAAAAATATTTAAAAATATAATTTTTTAATAAAAATGTTGTGTTCTTAACAACTTGAAACCATATAAAAAAATATTTTCAAAAACATGAATACTTTTTGAAATAAAGAGTGGTTCATGATAAAAGAATCACTCTGTATATTTTATTATTATTATTTCATTAGATATTGTATTGATTGTATTGCACAGGGTGTTTTGAAAAATATCTTACTTGTTAATATGTAAATAAACTTAATAGAATTTAGGTATATATTTAGTGTATTTGATTACTTTTAACAGGATACACTACAGTCTGGTTAAGACTCAGTATCTATTTTTTTTTAATAAAATAAATATGTGTGAAATACTTATAGTATTTTAGAATTTAAACAAGACTATTTTTAGGATGAATTTATAATGATTATTTAGATAAAAAGGGCCAATATTTTTTTTTTTTTTTTGCTGTACTTTTGATAAATAAAGATATTGAGATATTGTATCATTTTGACTATTAAAATAAATGTATAATTCAATATGACGCTATTTAACTAATTTGTTTGTATACCTATATTAAAATAAACAGTAAATTTTTGTTTTCAGGTGTAATGGTGTGCATTATATACATATTGCACATACCAATAAATACTTTCTCATAAATCTACATAATATTTTGATGTTCATAAGCAGTGCTCGGGATTTGATGCACTTAAAATCATAAAAATATGTGCATACATATGCATAATAAAATATCGAAATATGCGCTTAAATATGTTTATTTTAAAAAAAATTTAATTAATTAAAAAATATGGCTAAACTATTGATCTCTTTGAATTTTTTTAACATTCAGCATTTTATTCTATACCTAGCAATTAAAATTAATTTAATTAATTTCGACACTCAGGCATATTTTTATGTATAAAATAATAATTATTATTTTATAATTCTAATTATGTGCTTACTTGTGTTACACTGTATTATTAAATTATTTTGATGTTCTCGACTTTGAAAGATCTTCTATTATCTGTTAGTTAAGTTTTGTAGACGAAAATCGATCTTTTTACGTTTACCGATGTAATTGGGACATTTAAAATATGTCAGATCATTAATATCGAATCTTCTAGTAAGTCTTTCATGTCAATTAATTCACCATTAAGGGGATTGCAAACACCATATATTTTTCATCAAAACGATCCAAGCGACTGACAAAAATTAAGGTACTTCTAGACTTCTGGTGGTTCAATTTAAAAATGTAAAGATGTTTGAATTGGTATACAAGGTTACTTTGCATCGGTCGAAGCATATTTTTTTAATATATTTAATATTGAAATTGCACGTGCGTAAGTTTAGTCAATCCATGCGCGTCGCCGATGACGATTTCGTCAATTTTATTGTTTCTGTTATCGGTTATACGGGTTAAATATAATAAATAAAAATATATTGGATACACGTTACCAGATTACGTAATACGGTTTATAAGATTTATGAATGTAAATATTTTATCAACGGGTAGTTTATTTTATGACACAATCGTTGTTCCGAACTAATTTCAATTGTTTTTGTGAATAAAATATATTGTATAATATACCTCACAACCACTTTTAAATTTATAAAATTAATAAATAATATAATTTTGGTAATAAATACAGACCAACCATATTTGAGTAGCAAAAAAATAAAGGCAATATATTATCGTTGCGTAAAGAAAATGTACCTAAGGTAAGTCAATTTGATTTGTAAATTATTTTACATACATTGGTATTTGGTATGAATATATTTTTACACGATATTACTAATTCTGATAATGCACTTGAAAATCTCAAATGCATCTTGTAAGTAATTCTTGTAATTCTTTGTAAGTATCTTGTTGTTGCATACATATTATAAATTATAATTTAGTAAAATTAATGAGTCTGTGCGCAAACCAAATTGTACGAAATTGACTATAATAATTTTATCTACTATAAAAAAAACTAGAAAGTATATCAAAATTATAATCACACTAGTGTCATTAACACAAAAAAACACTTAAGGTTACATAAAAAAATTTTTTAAAATATTATATTTAACGATTGAAATCGTACTAATCTAGACACTTTTGCACGTAAAACACGCTGCTGTTCTAACTTCGGCTCTAGGACGTCAGTACGTCACACGCATATTTTCAAACGCCTGTATCTCATTGAATAATTAGTGTTTAAGTGTGAGACTCATACCATATTTCTACAGTACATATTTTTACAATCTAACACAAAATATATAATATAAATAAATATAGAATATATTAACAGTTTTTTTCACTTAAGGCTATACTTGATAAAGAGTAAAAGTAAAAATAAAACTAATATGAATCGTAGATAAAAAACGAAAAAAAAATGCGTGGCTCCATATTAAAAGTATACTCATACTTAATATTCTTACCCAAGTTTGACCAATAGGCCGATTCGTTCTAATATTATTAAAGCTAATGACATAAAACTGGTAATGATAAACGCAAAAAAAAAATAAAGGCAATATATTATCGTTGCGTAAAGAAAATGTATCTAAGGTAAGTCAATATGATTTGTAAATTATTTTAAATACATTGATATTTGGTATGAATATATTTTTACACGATATTATTAACTCTGATAATTCACTTGAAAATCTCAAGACTTCTTCTAGAGATTCTTTACCGTGTGAAATATTTCCTTCTGTTAGTACTGACAATACAATTTGTCTTAATAACATCAACATGTAAGTGAATTTACATTTTACATATAATATACATGGTACCTACTTATAACTTAAAAATATTTAAAAAAATAATTTTTTAGCTTTTTATGAAAAGTTGAAACTTCTATAAATTTATATTATTCTATACTTTTTTTGTTTCATTAACAATTCATAATAAAAATTCAAAATATTAATGTAAAATTTTTATTTTTGACGAGTACTAAATTAATTATATTTATAAGATTTTGTTTGCAATAAAGCCGATAAGATCGATCCATCACATAAAATTTCAAATTTGGAGAGTTATCATAATACTATTACTACTAAATTTGAAAATTATCCAAACGATCCAGCTTTAATTCCTACATCAAATATTTCTGATGAACAATTTGCATTTATTAATTCACTTGGACCTTGCCAACCTTTACAATCAATTTTACTTGGAAAACAATTCCCAAAAAGAATGCAAGGTGAAAGACAAATCATTTCACGATGAGCACTACTTCAATAAACATCAAAATGGATCACTGGTTAAACGTATGTGGATATTATATTCTCCTTCTGTCGATAAAATATTCTGTATTGCGTGCAAACTATTTGGAACATCAACAGCTAAGAAAAATTCTTTAGCTTAAGATGGAACGAATGATTAGAAACATACTTCTAGAAGAATTTTATGTCATGAAACGTCATCCGATCATTTACAAGCTGTTTTAAGAAAGTCAATGTATAGCTCAAATCAAAAAGTAAATGTTGGACTGATTTTAGAGTCATCTAATGATTATATTGCCGAAAACAGAGAAGTTGTTAAAATTATATTTGAAACTATAATTTATCTTACTCGGCAAAATATATCATTTCGGGGGCATGATGAGAGTTTAACTTCATTAAACAGGGGAAATTTTCTAGAGATGTTAAAACTATTATCAATACACCATGCATTACTCTTATGTCATATCAGGAAAATTGAAGATTCTAAAAATTGCAATCGTTTAACATATTTATCAAATGTAAGTCAAAATACAATGATTCATATACTTGGTGAGCTGATTCGTGAAAATTTTTTAAAAAGTGTTAGAAATGCTCAAGTTTTTTCTATAATGATAGATACAACCACCGATTTATCTAATTTGGAGCAATTTTCATTAGTATTGCGTTTTATTAATGATCAAGGGCTGGTAGAAGAGAGGTTAGTTGCTTCAAAAATAGCAACTGATTCAACTGGTAAAGGAATGTTTAAGTTATTTTATGACATTTGTGAAACATATGGTTTGGACTGGAAAAAACAATTATGTGCTCAGTGACTGAAGTGAATGAAGAAGTCATCAAAGTATTCATGAAGAAAAAAGACAGACGGATCGATTTGGAATTCAAAAATATAACTACTGTATAATATTGTGTTAATTGTTAAAAGTACTTATAAACCATAATTTTTTTTTTAATTATTTGTTTTGCAAGATACTTTATAAGAGTATAAGGTTTTGGTAAAAATTGTTATTTCATTTAAAAAATCAACAGGAATTGATGGTAAGTTCAAAGTTCTCATAGTGGAAAAAGAAGGAAATATTTGTGCCCCACCTTCAACGAACCCCACGAGCCGCCACTGGCTCAGTCGTACGATGGCGCTGCTGTAATGCAAGGGCAATACTCAGGACTTCGAACGTTAGTTCAAGAGCACAATCCTCGAGCAGTAAATATACTGTATGTGCCCATACTCTAAATTTTACAATTGTTGACACGTGTGATTCTTGTTCCGAAACTCAAAACTTTTTTGGTTATATTCAATCATTAAAAGAGTTTATGGCAGCAGGTAAAAGCACAGCATTATTTATGGAACACCAAAAAACATTATACCCACATGATCGTGCTCGTCGAACGAAAAACTTTTCTAATACTCGGTGGACATCTCATCATAGGGTCATAGAAGTGGATTTTGAAAAGTACAAAAGCCATTTTGAACACATTAGAAGACCTCACAAATATAAACGATCGATCTACAGGCTCATTAGCAACAACTTTGTTCAAAAATATTACATCTTTCTCACTTGTATCGACAATGATTCTAATTATTAGAATTATAATCTCAAAAAAATCCAGAAAAAAATAAACGATTTCACAGAAGATAATTTTTCTGATGATAATGATCGTGAAGCAGAATCGGATATCGAAACTCAAGAAACAAACATAAACCCTCTAAGAAAATACCACCACTCCAATAGCTTCAACTTCTTAATAATTTTAATTAATAACAGCTTTCCCAAAATTATACACTGTTCATCAATATTTATGTACCATAACAACAACTTCTGTTTCTTGTGAACAATCTACAATATACTGATAATAATAATGGTTAAGTTATTTCCACTAAGCTTTTAGGTGTATTCGTTGTTCATTTAATAATGACTTTTGATATTACAAACAAGTCATTATTCATATTTCACACCTGAATTTGACACAAGTAAGTGTCTTGCCCCTTGATCACTAGATTAAGAAAAAGATTCTTATTTATTATTTTTAACTTTCATTTGTTTCATTTATCCTAAATTATTCACTTCATAAAAACTATGAAACACGATTTTATAAGTGAATTTTGACGAATGTTCGTCCAATTCATATTATTTTCATATTGTAAAGGAGCAATTTTCAGTTATTGTACGTGTGTATTGTTTAAGAACATTTTTTTTACATTCGAATACGACATAACAATCTGGTAGATTTGTTCTATCATTCATGGCTTATCAAAATTATTATCTCTTATCATCCGTATAATGTTTATATTTCGTATATTTTCGAAGTTTCGTATTCGTGTTTGTATTTAAATTTCAACTGTGTAGTGTTTTCTATTATTTTGTAATTATAACGTGGTTTGTCTGTTAGTTTTTGTTTGATTAATTTCATTTATGAATGATTCACTGTGGTCCACGTACTAGTTGTCATATAAAGATTTTCGTTCTGATTATTGTGGGTAGTAGTTACAATGTATCCTTCAACCATATTATACATATTTAACTGACTACATTTTTTTAGATAGCAGTGTAGCAGATCACCCAAGGCGTGCTGAGACATGATTTCACATTTTTACCAATTGGGAAAGTACCATCATGCTATTTTGAAAATGGACTACAATGTATGGATAATAATAATGGTTATATGCAATGTATGTGTAATGGTTATTGAATGTTACTGATAGTCAATTAATAATACTGTAACAAAAAGTTAGTGTCAAGAAACCCTGAGCATAATATTAAGAAAATGATACTGATTTTCCATCATTAACTTTCAAATATTTCATTTAAGCTGATACTACATATTAAATGTAAAACATGATTTTACATGTTAATTTTGATGAATATTACATATTCATATTTTTAACTGCTTATAAAATACTCAATTCTCAAGTTAGCGTCTAAACATCTGGACTACTAAATTAAGGAAATATTTCTAATTTTTAAATTATTCTTTCATATGTTTCATTTACACTGTTATTTTGAATACATTATAAAACATGATTTTACATGTTAAATTTGATGAATATTACCAATTCTAATTTTTAACTGCTTACAAAACACTCAATGTCAAGTTAGTGTCTAAAAATCTTGACCACTAGAAAGAGAATATGTTTCTTATTTAGCATTAATTACTCTCATACATTTCATTTAAGCCAATACTTCATAAACACTATAAAACATGTTTTTATATGGTAAATTTGGCGTATTTTACAAATTCATTTTTTTAAATTGCTTATAAAATACTCAATTCTCATGTTAGTACCTTGAAACCTTGACCACTAGAAAGAGAATATGTTTCTTATTTAGCATTAATTACCTTCATACATTACATATAAGCCAATACTTCATAAACACTATAAAACATGTTTTTATATGGTAAATTTGGCGTATTTTACGAATTCATTTTTTTAAATTGCTTATAAAATACTCAATTCTCATGTTAGTACCTTGAAACCTTGACCACTAGAAAGAGAATATGTTTCTTATTTAGCATTAATTACTCTCATACATTTCATTTAAGCCAATACTTCATAAACTCTATAAAACTTGTTTTTATATGAAAATTTTGGCGTATTTTACAAATTCATTTTATAAAATTGCTTATAAAATACTCAATTCTCATATTAGTACCTTAAAACCTTGACCACTAGAAAGAGAATATGTTTCTTATTTAGCATTAATTACTTTCATACCTTACATATAAGCCAATACTTCATAAACACTATAAAACATGTTTTTAATTGGTAAATTTGGCATATATTACAAATTCATTTTTGAAATTGCTTATAAAATACTCAATTCTCATGTTAGTATCTTGAAACCTTGACCACTAGAAAGAGAATATGTTTCTTATTTAGCATTAATTACTTTCATACCTTACATATAAGCCAATACTTCATAAACACTATAAAACATGTTTTTATATGGTAAATTTGGCATATTTTACAAATTCATTTTTGAAATTGCTTATAAAATACTCAATTCTCATGTTAGTATCTTGAAACCTTGACCACTAGAAAGAGAAAATGTTTCTTATTTAGCATTAACTACTCTCATACATTTCATTTAAGCCAATACTTCATAAACTCTATAAAACTTGTTTTTATATGATAATTTTGGAGTATTTTACAAATTCAAATTTTTTATGGTTTATAAAACACTGAATTCTCAATTAATTGACATGAAACCAACACCATTGAATTAAGTATATGATTCTTATTTAACTTTATTAACTTCCATGTATTTCATTGATGCTGGTATTTCATAGACACTATAAACATGCTTTTAAATGATATTTTTGACTCGTGTTTTAAATTCATATTTTAAACTGCTTATGAAACACTCATTTCTCAATTAATTCTCCACCAATCTTACAAATTTAACTGACTACATTTTTTTCAGATTGCAGTGCAGCAGTTTACCCAAGGCTTGCTGAGACAGGAATTTGCATTCATACCACTTTGTGAAAGTATCAACATATTATTTTGAAAATAAACTAGAAGATATTGTTAATAATATTGAATTTATGCAATGTGTGTGTAATGGTTATTGAATTTAATTGATAGCAAATTAATACTAGTGAAACAAAAAATTAGTACCATGAAACCAAGACCAATGAATTAAGTAAATGATTCTTATTTAGCATTATTAACTTCCATGTATTTTTGTTGATGCTGATACTTCATAAACACTATAAAACATGTTTTTATATGATAATTTTAACGTAAATTACAAATTCAAATTTTTTATGGCTTATGAAATACTCAATTCTCATATTAGTACCTTGAAACCTTGACCACTAGAAAGAGAATATGTTTCTTATTTAGCATTAATTACTTTCATACCTTACATATAAGCCAATACTTCATAAACACTATAAAACATGTTTTTAATTGGTAAATTTGGCATATTTTACAAATTCATTTTTGAAATTGCTTATAAAATACTCAATTCTCATGTTAGTACCTTGAAACCTTGACCACTAGAAAGAGAATATGTTTCTTATTTAGCATTAATTACTGCCATACATTTTATTTAAGCCAATACTTCATAAACACTATAAAACATGTTTTTATATGGTAAATTTGGCGTATTTTACAAATTCATTTTTTTAAATTGCTTATAAAATACTCAATTCTCATATTAGTACCTTGAAACCTTGACCACTAGAAAGAGAATATGTTTCTTATTTAGCATTAATTACTCTCATACATTTCATTTAAGCCAATACTTCATAAACATTATAAAACTTGTTTTTATATGATAATTTTGGAGTATATTACAAATTCAAATTTTTTATGGTTTATGAAACACTGAATTCTCAATTAATTGACATGAAACCAACACCATTGAATTAAGTATATGATTCTTATTTAACTTTATTAACTTCCATGTATTTCATTGATGCTGGTATTTCATAGACACTATAAACATGCTTTTAAATGATATTTTTGACTCGTGTTTTAAATTCATATTTTAAACTGCTTATGAAACACTCATTTCTCAATTAATTCTCCACCAATCTTACAAATTTAACTGACTACATTTTTTTCAGATTGCAGTGCAGCAGTTCACCCAAGGCTTGCTGAGACAGGAATTTGCATTCATCCCACTTTGTGAAAGTATCAACATCTTATTTTGAAAATAAACTAGAAGATATTGTTAATAATATTGGATTTATGCAATGTGTGTGTAATGGTTATTGAATTTAATTGATAGCAAATTAATACCAGTGAAACAAAAAATTAGTATCATGAAACCAAGACCAATGAATTAAGTAAATGATTCTTATTTAGCATTATTAACTTCCATGTATTTTTGTTGATGCTGATACTTCATAAACACTATAAAACATGTTTTTATATGATAATTTTAACGTAAATTACAAATTCATTTTTTTAAATTTCTTATAAAATACTCAATTCTCATGTTAGTACCTTGTAACCTTGACCACTAGAAAGAGAATATGTTTCTTATTTAGCATTAATTACTGTCATACATTTCATTTAAGCCAATACTTCATAAACACTATAAAACATGTTTTTATATGGTAAATTTGGCGTATTTTACAAATTCATTTTTTTAAATTGCTTATAAAATACTCAATTCTCATGTTAGTACCTTGAAACCTTGACCACTAGAAAGAGAATATGTTTCTTATTTAGCATTAATTACTGCCATACATTTCATTTAAGCCAATACTTCATAAACACTATAAAACATGTTTTTATATGGTAAATTTGGCGTATTTTACAAATTCATTTTTTTAAATTGCTTATAAAATACTCAATTCTCATGTTAGTACCTTGAAACCTTGACCACTAGAAAGAGAATATTTTTTTTATTTAGCATTAATTACTTTCATACATTACATATAAGCCAATACTTCATAAACACTATAAAACATGTTTTTATATGGTAAATTTGGCATATTTTACAAATTCATTTTTTTAAATTGCTTATGAAATACTCAATTCTCATGTTAATATCCTGAAACCTTGACCACTAGAAAGAGAATATGTTTCTTATTTAGCATTAATTACTGCCATACATTTCATTTAAGCCAATACTTCATAAACACTATAAAACATGTTTTTATATGGTAAATTTGGCGTATTTTACAAATTCATTTTTTTAAATTGCTTATAAAATACTCAATTCTCATGTTAGTACCTTGAAACCTTGACCACTAGAAAGAGAATATTTTTTTTATTTAGCATTAATTACTTTCATACATTACATATAAGCCAATACTTCATAAACACTTTAAAACATGTTTTTATATGGTAAATTTGGCGTATTTTACAAATTCATTTTTTTAAATTGCTTATAAAATACTCAATTCTCATATTAGTACCTTGAAACCTTGACCACTAGAAAGAGAATATGTTTCTTATTTAGCATTAATTACTTTCATACCTTACATATAAGCCAATACTTCATAAACGTTATAAAACATGTTTTTATATGATAATTTTGGCGTATTTTACAAATTCATTTTATTAAATTGCTTATAAAATACTCAATTCTCATGTTAGTACCTTGAAACCTTGACCACTAGAAAGTAAATATGTTTCTTATTTAGCATTAATTACTCTCATACATTTTATTTAAGCCAATACTTCTTAAACTCTATAAAACTTGTTTTTATATGATAATTTTGGAGTATATTACAAATTCATATTTTTAACTGCTTATGAAACACTCAATTCTCAATTAATTCTCCACTAATTTTACATATTTAACTGACTACATTTTTTTCAGATTGCAGTGCAGCAGTTCACTCAAGGCTTACTGAGACAGGAATTTGCATTTATACCACTTTGGAAAATATCAACATCTTATTTTGAAAATGAACTAGAAGATACTTATAACAACAATAATGGTCTTTTGCAAGGTACGTGTAATAATAACTGTATGTAATTGATAGCAACTTAATATTAGTGAAACAAAAAGTAAGTATCATGAAACCAAGACCAATGAATTATGTAAATGATTCTTATTAAGCATTATTAATTCCATGTATTTCATTGATGCTGATACTTCATAAACACTATTAACATGCTTTTAAATGACAATTTTGACTCGTGTTATAAATTCATATTTTAAACTGCTTATGAAACACTCAATTCTCAATTAATTGTCCACTAATTTTACATATTAACTGACTACATTTTTTTCAGATTGCAGTGCAGCAGTACACCCAAGGCTTGCTGAGACAGGAATTTGCATTCATACCACTTTGGAAAGTATCAACATCTTATTTTGAAAATAAACTAGAAGATATTGATAATAATATTGGATATATGCAATGTGTGTGTAATGGTTATTGAATTTAATGATAGAAAATTAATACTAGTTAAACAAAAAATTAGTATCATGAAACCAAGACCAATGAATTAAGTACAGTGATTCTTATTTAGCATTATTAACTTCCATGTTATTTTTGTTGATGATGATATTTCATAAACACTATAAACATGTTTTTATATGATAATTTTAACCGTAA
>NC_040879.1:73604573-73640373 GCF_003676215.2 Rhopalosiphum maidis
ATCATATCAATTCGGATTAGAATATTCAACTTATTACATTTTATCTCTGGCCGCCGATTCAAAAATGTTTAGTATTATATATTTTAAGATACAAATACAATTTCCAAACTGATTAACTGAGCATAATATTGAAAATAAATTTCCAATAATATCGTGTACGTTGTAAATTTATCAGGCAGTTGTATGAATATTATGAGTCTTAACATAGATACATAGTAACTAGTAAACAAAGTCAAAAGTAATAACATTAAACTATATATGTATGTATATTTTAAGTGTTTAGATAGTTTGCAGGTAAGCGTTTATTATGCATTAATATTCTCCGGACTGTACAGTCCACTGGTTAACTAATTGAGCTTAAGTAAACGGTCTTATATGTTATATATCTTATACATATAACGATTCATTTTTTGAATACTTAACAATGTAAATAAATCATAATAATTTATTTTTTATGTTCGATGTCCATAAAATTTAAATCTTTATCTCCTATAAATACGAGGTCTAATCAAAAAGTATCGAGACTGTTAAAAAAAAAAAAAAATATATTAGATAAAGTTATTTACATTCAATCTCCTTCAAAGTATGCTCCTTCTGAGTCCATACATGTTCTCCAACGTTCCTGCCATTTTTGAAAACACCTGTGGAAGTCATTTTTAGAAACTCCTCGTAGCTGCTCCGTCGCATTTTGTTTTATTTCATCTACATCTTGAAAACGTTTACCCTTAAGCGCCATTTTTATTTTGGGAATAAAAAAATCACATGGAGCTAGGTCTGGTGAATAGGGGGGTTGAGAAACAACTGGGATACCATGTTTAGCCAAAAACTGCTGCACAACATGGGCTGAATGGGCTGGTGCATTATCGTGATGCAATTTCCAACTACCAGACTCTTTAAACTCGGGTCTTTTTCTTCGTACAGCGTCTCGTAAACGGCGAAGAACATCAATGTAGTACTCCTTTGTTATAGTCTGTCCTTTAGGAGCATACTCATGATGAACAACACCTTGGTAGTCAAAAAAAACGGTCAACATGACCTTCACTTGACTCCGAACTTGACGAGCTTTTTTGGTCGTGGTGAATCAGGTGTCTTCCACTGCGAAGATTGTACCTTTGTTTCTGGATCGTAGCCATATACCCAAGTCTCGTCACCAGTTATAATTGATTTTAAAAAAAATCATCAGATTCGGAACACTCTAGCAAATCAGTGGCGATCTGTTTTCGATTTTCTTTTTGCTCACCTGAGAGCAGTTTTGGTACAAATTTGGCTGCAACTCTTCTCATGTCTAAATCAGTCGTCAATATGGTTTGAACTGATCCAAATGAAATTTGAAACTCATTACTAAGTTCCATAATTGTCAAACGACGGTTACCTCGTATTGCTGTTCGTATTTTTTGTATCATTTCCTCATTGCGGCTTGTTGATGGGCGTCCTTCACGTTCATCACTTTTAACAGTTGTTCTACCCTCTTTAAATCGTTTAAACCATTCAAAAACGCGAGCACGGGACATGGTTTCATCTCCATAAGCTAACAATAACATTTGGTAGGTTTCAGTAGCCGTTTTTCCCAGTTTATGGCAAAATTTAATGCACACTCGTTGTTCTGTATTTTCGCTCATTATGAAATCCGACGGGACGTAAAAACATACTTGACTTAATCGCACCTAGAAGCCGACTGAAACAATTTTAATCTAATCTATGTCTAATATATTTTCCCAACATATAAAGTTAGATTAATATAGCACATGCAAGTTCATACTCAAACTGGTTTACGATTAATCGTATCAGTCTCGATACTTTTTGATTAGACCTCGTATTACCGAAGTTATATTGTGAAATTCAAAACAAATTACTACCAATCATACTAATATATTGCATATTAATTATACACATATAATTAAAACTAATAAATATTAAATGAAATGTTGTATTCGAGTAGATTTGAGTCTGAAGTGATCTACTGACTGCGTCGTACATTTTAAAAATGATGGTCGTATCTCGTATAAACAACGAAATCGCTTAGGTACATATTAAATTCTTAACGCTAAACGAGGGATATAAACACTATAAACATTAAATTGATGTATTCTCTATATGATTTGATGAAAAACTATTTATAAATAAACTATTTTTTATGCTGTTGGCGTAATTGCTAAACGTTGAAACCTTAACAAACATAAAACGTGTAAAAAAAACAAAGTTCAAAAAGATACTTCGTTAAATCGTTATACGGTGGTATAGGTGTACCATACAGAAATGTATGCGTGTACGAAAAAACAAGCCATTCGATTTTTTAACCTTTATTAACCTTTCAAACTCGTCATAGCATTTATGAGTCAGCACTCAAATTTCGAAAAGATTAAACAAAAACTCAAATTCAAAAAATTCGAAAAATACGTAAAATCTAAGTGCCAAAAATAAAAATATAATCGTAACTTCGCAACAAAACGTCCGATTGCTTCGGTTTTGGTAGCGTTCGAATTTTTACAAAAACGTCTAAACGATGCGTAGAAAAAAATCGCTCTAACCACCTAAAAATTAATTGTTTCGTAGCGACAAAGTCCAAAAACTGCAAAATCCTAATTTCCGACGCCAAAAATAGGGGTAAAAATGAATTCTACAGTGTCACCACGGGACGCCGATTTTGATCACAGACCTACGAAAAACTGAACTTGTGAACTTCAGAAACGTGGAACAAATATAAACATTTTTTAAAATATCCATGGGGGGAGGGGCACAAGGAGCCATAGGACACTGCTACCACCGAAGGACTTTATGTAAAACGACTTTAAACAGAAATTTCCGTGAAGTAACTATGTCCCATACATCGAAACCCGGCCGAGTAACACTCGTCTAAAAATTCAAATTTCGGAATTCCAAGACCCCAATGTGGGGTAAAACGGCATTTACGGTGTCCACAACAGATAACGCTTTTGATCAGCATCATCCAAAATACCAGAATCTTGAGTTTCAAAACACGTCGAACAACCAATAAGGTTTTTCAAAAATATATTTGAGGGAAACAAATATTTATGCAAATATACAGTACTTATAACTTTTTTTTTTTTATTTATTTATTAAAATTAAAATGTTTCAGCATTTTATCATGCTATTACAAGTTTACTAACGTGTTCAATTACAAATAACAAATTACAATTACTAATATTTTTAGTTAGTGATATAGTGATACACATGCTAATGTTAGTTAATATTTATTTATTAGTGGTAATTTAAAATCGATCTTCGTCTTCGCTTGATTGTGATAGAAGGAGATCTTGGGGAAGACGTGGTTTTAAACGCCGATTTTTCGTTTTTTTTTTCCCAGGTTGTAGAACCGTGCGCCATCAGATGTATTGAGATTAGCATGAAAGCTTTTGAATTGTATTTTTATCCAGTCTTGGAGAAGAGGGATTCCCGTGACTTATAACTTTATACATAATAATAGTACTACTCATAGATAATGATGAAACACACTGTGAAATTTAGAATATTTACGCTACTGCAAAGATGTTTAAAGTATACCTTTTGTAACTTGTACCTACGTATAATAAGTAATATAGTTGTTTTATTTACATAGAATAATTTATGACTTTGACGTTTGCAATTTGTGAATATATTTCGTACAAATTGTACCAAGTCGTAATTTTTCATAGTTTTTTTGTTGCTTTTGGTAATTAAAATGTACAAGGTTCAGTATAATCATACCGTTTAGGGCGATGTTAAACATTTATTACTGAAACATATAATTATATATGCAAACTTGCAGTAAGTAAATAAAATAATTATTTAAAAAAGTTTTATATTGTATAACATAACTTTTCTAAAACTTTGCATTTTACAACTCGTTATTTCAACACATGATATAATCTGTTGTTATGATATTCATCTATAGATTTTGAGATTCAAATTGAAATACTAACATTTTTAATATTGGTTGTTTCGTTTCGAAATCTTCGAGGTTCAACGCAGTGACACCTCAAAATCAAATTTCTGTTCTAAAGAATTTTGAATTTCAATTTTAAAATTAAGAAATTGCTAAAACCAAATTTCCTACCAATTTTTTTTTTTAAACTGCACATTTAAATTACCATTTACCGTCTAAATAATTGAGTTGAAAAACTTTACTAATTGCAAGACGCATCTTGGGACGAATTTGTGTCGGTCTCTGAACATTTTATCTAAAGGCGCCAGTATTAAAGGATTTAGTTTTGGAGTTTTGGATAACGTAATAACTAATAATAAATTGAGTTTTAACACAAAAATTTATGAAAAATTCAGAATTTGGACAGTTACACTGTTACAAAGTCATAAATGAGTAGATAATTTTTCTATAATATGCAATGGTTTGTGAGCAATAATATTGAAAATTTTGAAAGTGCAGTAGGGTTGCCTATACAAAACACCTTCAAATCTGCATGACAATATAATAAAATACATAATGCGCTCAATTTCACTATTTGAGGTGTACTGTAAGATAAAATAATTAATAAAATAAATAGAATATTAGAAAAATCTACCAATATTCTATATTTCAAAAATAATTAAATCGTATAAAATTTGCCTATATAGACCCCTTCTATTGATAAAAAAAAAGGATCCGACAAACTGGCTATATTAATTAAGTATATGAATACATTATGATCACTAATATTTTTGAAAATATAAACAAAAAAAAAAAGATCACAAATGTCCATAAAACTTTACTCATAAGAAATAAATTTTTTTTATAAGTAGGTATTAAAATCCTTTATTTTGATATTTATCAAAATCACAAAAAAAAAAACTAACTCTTTTCTAGTTAAAAGTTGTCTGTCCTGTATTTTTAAGTTTTGAAAATGTTATACATGATTTTTCATACGTACATGTAGTTCATAAGATTAAAGTCATAAAATCTAGATATATAAAAAGATAATTATTTGTTACACATTTCAAGTTCAAATTTGATTGAAATCAAATATATTAACAAAGATGACTAATGATTTATAATTGAAAAATATTTGTGGGCATATAAAAATTTTAGAATATATTATTACATTTTATACATTTATTGGCCTTTAAAATGCATTTTATTTCTAATAAAAATGAATTTAACAATAAAATAATAAAAGTGAATTGCATAAAATTATTAAATTTATCGGAATCTTCTAGTCCATTATAAATGTAGGATGTTGAAACTATTCAAAGTGGTAAAAATGTTAATTCATGTTTCAGCGAGCCTTGAAAGATCTGCTATACTGCAATCTGAAAAAATGTGTTCACTTAAAATGTGAAATTGGTGGAGAACAACATTAGAATACAGAGTTTTATATGCAGTTAAAAATATGAATTTAAAATACGAGTCAAAATTATCAAATAAATGCATGTTTTATAGAGTTTATGAAACATTGGCTTAAATGTAATGTATGAAATTAACTAATGCTAAATCAGATCCATATTCTGTTTCTAGTGGTAAAAGTTTCAAGATACTAAATTGAGAATTGATTGTTTCATAAGCCATAAAAAATTAGAATTTGTAATATACGTTAAAATTATCATATAAAAACATGTTATTACAGAGTTTATGAAACATTGGCTTAAATGTAATGTATGAAAGTAATTAATGCTAAATCAGATCCATTTTCTCTTTCTAGTGGTCAAAGTTTCAAGATACTCAATTGAGAATTGAGTGTTTTATAAGCCATAAAAATTTGAATTTGTAATATACGTTAAAATTATCATATAAAAACATGTTTTATAGAGTTTATGAAACATTGGCTTAAATGAAATGTATGAAAGTAATTAATGCTAAATCAGATCCATTTTTTCATTCTAGTGGTCAAAGTTTCAAGTTACTCAATTGAGAATTGAGTGTTTCATAAGCCATAAAAAATTTGAATTTTTCATATACGTTAAAATTATCATATAAAAACATGTTTTATAGAGTTTATGAGGTATCAGCTTAAATTAAATACTTGAAAGTTAATAATCCTAAATATGAATCATTTACTGAATTCATTGGTCATGGTTTCATGATACTAATTTTTTGTTTCACTAATATTAAGTTGCTACCAATTATGTTCAATAACCATTACACATACATTGCATAAATCCAATATTATTATCAATATCTTCTAGTCTATTTTCAAAATAAGATGTTGATACTTTTCCAAAGTGCTATGAATGCAAATTCCTGTCCCAGCAAGCCTTGGGTGAACTGCTGCACTGCAATCTGAAAAAAATATTGTCAGTTAAATATGTAAAATCGGTGGAGAATTAATTGAGAATTGATTGTTTTATAAGCAGTTAAAAATATGAATTTATAACACGAGTCAAAATTATCATTTAAAAGCATGTTTATAGTGTTTATGAAGTATCAGCATCAATGAAATACATGGAAGTTAATAAAGCTAAATAGGAAACAATTACTTAATTCAATGGTGTTAGTTTCATGTCAATTAATTGAAAATTGAGTGTTTCATAAACCATAAAAAATTTGAATTTGTAATATACGTTAACATTATCATATAAAAACATGTTTTATAGAGTTTATGAAACATTGGCTTAAATGTAATGTATGAAAGTAATTAATGCTAAATCAGATCCATTTTCTCTTTCTAGTAGTCAAAGTTTCAAGATACTCAATTGAGAATTGAGTGTTTCATAAGCCATAAAAAATTTGAATTTTTCATATACGTTAAAATTATCATATAAAAACATGTTTTATAGAGTTCATGAAACATTGGCTTAAATGTAATGTATGAAAGTAATTAATGCAAAATCAGATCCATTTTCTCTTTCTAGTGGTCAAAGTTTCAAGATACTCAATTGAGAATTGAGTGTTTCATAAGCCATAAAAAATTTGAATTTGTCATATACGTTAAAATTATCATATAAAAACATGTTATTACAGAGTTTATGAAACATTGGCTTAAATGTAATGTATGGAAGTAATTAATGCTAAATCAGATCCATTTTCTCTTTCTAGTGGTCAAAGATTCAAGATACTCAATTAAGAATTGAGTGTTTCATAAGCCATAAAAAATTTGAATTTGTAATATACGTTAAAATTATCATATAAAAACATGTTTTATAGAGTTTATGAGGTATCAGCTTAAATTAAATACTTGGAAGTTAATAAAGCTAAATAGGAATCAATTACTTAATTCAATGGTGTTGGTTTCATGTCAATTAATTGAGAATTGAGTGTTTCATAAACCATAAAAAATTTGAATTTGTAATATACGTTAAAATTATCATATAAAAACATGTTTTATAGAGTTTATGAGGTATCAGCTTAAATTAAATACTTGGAAGTTAATAATCCTAAATATGATTCATTTACTGAATTCATTGGTCATGGTTTCATGATACTAATTTTTTGTTTCACTAATATTAAGTTGCTACCAATTATGTTCAATAACCATTACACATACATTGCATAAATCCAATATTATTATCAATATCTTCTAGTCAATTTTCAAAATAAGATGTTGATACTTTTCCAAAGTGCTATGAATGCAAATTCCTGTCCCAGCAAGCCTTGGGTGAACTGCTGCACTGCTATCTGAAAAAAAAGTTGTCAGTTAAATATGTAAAATCGGTGGAGAATTAATTGAGAATTGATTGTTTTATAAGCAGTTAAAAATATGAATTTATAACACGAGTCAAAATTATCATTTAAAAGCATGTTTATAGTGTTTATGAAATATCAGCATCAATGAAATACATGGAAGTTAATAAAGCTAAATAGGAAACAATTACTTAATTCAATGGTGTTAGTTTCATGTCAATTAATTTAGAATTGAGTGTTTCATAAACCATAAAAAATTTGAATTTGTAATATACGTTAAAATTATCATATAAAAACATGTTTTATAGAGTTTATGAAACATTGGCTTAAATGTAATGTATGAAAGTCATTAATGCTAAATCAGATCCATTTTCTCTTTCTAGTGGTCATAGTTTCAAGATACTCAATTGAGAATTGAGTGTTTCATAAGCCATAAAAAATTTTAATTTGTCATATACGTTAAAATTATCATATAAAAACATGTTTTATAGAGTTTATGAAACATTGGCTTAAATGAAATGTAAGAAAGTAATTAATGCTAAATCAGATCCATTTTCTCTTTCTAGTGGTCAAAGTTTCAAGATACTCAATTGAGAATTGAGTGTTTCATAAGCCATAAAAAATGTCAATTTGTCATATACGTTAAAATTATCATATAAAAACATGTTTTATAGAGTTTATGAAACATTGGCTTAAATGTAATGTATGATATTAATTAATGCTAAATCAGATCCATATTCTCTTTCTAGTGGTAAAAGTTTCAAGATACTAAATTGAGAATTGAGTGTTTCATAAGCCATAAAAAATTTGAATTTGTCATATACGTTAAAATTATCATATAAAAACATGTTTTATAGAGTTTATGAAACATTGGCTTAAATGTAATGTATGATATTAATTATTGCTAAATCAGATCCATATTTTCTTTCTAGTGGTAAAAGTTTCAAGATACTAAATTGAGAATTGAGTGTTTCATAAGCCATAAAAAATTTGAATTTGTCATATACGTTAAAATTATCATATAAAAACATGTTTTATAGAGTTTATGAAACATTGGCATAAATGTAATGTATGAAAGTAATTAATGCTAAATCAGAACCATTTTCTCTTTCTAGTAGTCAAAGTTTCAAGATACTCAATTGAGAATTGAGTGTTTCATAAGCCATAAAAAATTTGAATTTTTCATATACGTTAAAATTATCATATAAAAACATGTTTTATAGAGTTTATGAGGTATCAGCTTAAATTAAATACTTGGAAGTTAATAATCCTAAATATGCATCCTTTACTGAATTCATTGGTCATGGTTCATGATACTAATTTTTTGTTTCACTAATATTAAGTTGCTACCCAATTATGTTCAATAACCATTACACATACATTGCATAAATCCAATATTATTATCAATATCTTCTAGTCTATTTCAATATAAGATGTTGATCCTTTCCCAAAGTGCTATGAATGCAAATTCCTGTCCCAGCAAGCCTTGGGTGAACTGCTGCACTGCAATCTGAAAAAAATATTGTCAGTTAAATATGTAAAATCGGTGGAGAATTAATTGAGAATTGATTGTTTTATAAGCAGTTAAAAATATGAATTTATAACACGAGTCAAAATTATCATTTAAAAGCATGTTTATAGTGTTTATGAAGTATCAGCATCAATGAAATACATGGAAGTTAATAAAGCTAAATAGGAAACAATTACTTAATTCAATGGTGTTAGTTTCATGTCAATTAATTGAAAATTGAGTGTTTCATAAACCATAAAAAATTTGAATTTGTAATATACGTTAACATTATCATATAAAAACATGTTTTATAGAGTTTATGAAACATTGGCTTAAATGTAATGTATGATATTAATTAATGCTAAATCAGATCCATTTTCTCTTTCTAGTGGTCAAAGTTTCAAGATACTCAATTGAGAATTGAGTGTTTCATAAGCCATAAAAAATTTGAATTTGTCATATACGTTAAAATTATCATATAAAAACATGTTATTATAGAGTTTATGAAACATTGGCTTAAATGTAATGTATGAAAGTAATTAATGCAAAATCAGATCCATTTTCTCTTTCTAGTGGTCAAAGTTTCAAGATACTCAATTGAGAATTGAGTGTTTCATAAGCCATAAAAAATTTGAATTTGTCATATACGTTAAAATTATCATATAAAAACATGTTATTACAGAGTTTATGAAACATTGGCTTAAATGTAATGTATGAAAGTAATTAATGCTAAATCAGATACATTTTCTCCTTCTAGTGGTCAAAGTTTCAAGATACTCAATTGAGAATTGAGTGTTTCATAAGCCATAAAAAATTTGAATTTGTAATATACGTTAAAATTATCATATAAAAACATGTTTTATAGAGTTTATGAAACAATGTCTTAAATGTAATGTATGAAAGTAATTAATGCTAAATCAGATCCATTTTCTCTTTCTAGTGGTCAAAGTTTCAAGATACTCAATTGAGAATTGAGTGTTTCATAAGCCATAAAAAATTTGAATTTGTCATAAACATTAAAATTATCATATAAAAACATGTTTTATAGAGTTTATGAAATATTGGCTTAAATGAAATGTATGAAAGTAATTAATGCTAAATCAGATCCATTTTCTCTTTCTAGTGGTCAAAGTTTCAAGATACTCAATTGAGAATTGAGTGTTTCATAAGCCATAAAAAATTTGAATTTGTCATATACGTTAAAATTATCATAAAAAAACATGTTTTATAGAGTTTATGAAACATTGGCTTAAATGTAATGTATGATATTAATTAATGCTAAATCAGATCCATATTCTCTTTCTAGTGGTAAAAGTTTCAAGATACTCAATTGAGAATTGAGTGTTTCATAAGCCATAAAAAATTTGAATTTGTCATATACGTTAAAATTATCATATAAAAACATGTTTTATAGAGTTTATGAAATATTGGCTTAAATGTAATGTATGAAAGTAATTAATGCTAAATCAGATCCATTTTCTCTATCTAGTGGTCAAAGTTTCAAGATACTAAATTGAGAATTGAGTGTTTCATAAGCCATAAAAAATTTGAATTTGTCATATACGTTAAAATTATCATATAAAAACATGTTTATAGAGTTTATGAGGTATCAGCTTAAATTAAATACTTGGAAGTTAATAATCCTAAATATGAATCATTTACTGAATTCATTGGTCATGGTTTCATGATACTAATTTTTGTTTCACTCATATTAAGTTGCTACCAATTATGTTCAATAACAATTACACATACATTGCATAAATCCAATATTATTATCAATATCTTCTAGTCATTTTCAAAATAAGATGTTGATACTTTTCCAAAGTGCTATGAATGCAAATTCCTGTCCTAGCAAGCCTTGGGTGAACTGCTGCACTGCAATCTGAAAAAAATGTTGTCAGTTTAAATATCTAAAATCGGTGGAGAATTAATTGAGAATTGATTGTTTTATAAGCAGTTAAAAATATGAATTTATAACACGAGTCAAAATTATCATTTAAAAGCATGTTTATAGTGTTTATGAATTATCAGCATCAATGAAATACATGGGAGTTAATAAAGCTAAATAGGAATCAATTACTTAATTCAATGGTGTTAGTTTCATGTCAATTAATTGAGAATTGAGTGTTTCATAAACCATAAAAAATTTGAATTTGTAATATACGTTAAAATTATCTTATAAAACATGTTTTATAGAGATTTATGAACATTGGCTTAAATGTAATGTATGATATTAATTAATGCTAATCAGATCCATATTCTCTTTCTAGTGGTAAAAGTTTCAAGATACTAAATTGAGAATTGAGTGTTTCATAAGCCATAAAAATTTGAATTTTTCATATACGTTAAAATTATCATATAAAAACATGTTTTATAGAGTTCATGAAACATTGGCTTAAATGTAATGTATGAAGTAATTAATGCAAAATCAGATCCATTTTCTCTTCTAGTGGTCAAAGTTTCAAGATACTCAATTGAGAATTGAGTGTTTCATAAGCCATAAAAATTTGAATTTGTCATATACGTTAAAATTATCATATAAAAACATGTTATTACAGAGTTTATGAAACATTGGCTTAAATGTAAGGTATGGAAGTAATTAATGCTAAATCAGATCCATTTTCTCTTTCTAGTGGTCAAAGAGTTCAAGATACTCAATTAAGAATTGAGTGTTTTCATAAGCCATAAAAATTTGAATTTGTAATATACGTTAAAATTATCATATAAAAACATGTTTTATAGAGTTTATGAGGTATCAGCTTAAATTAAATACTTGGAAGTTAATAAAGCTAAATAGGAATCAATTACTTAATTTCAATGGTGTTGGTTTCATGTCAATTAATTGAGAATTGAGTGTTTCATAAACCATAAAAAATTTGAATTTGTAATATACGTTAAAATTATCATATAAAAACATGTTTATAGAGTTTTGAGGTATCAGCTTAAATTAAATACTTGGAAGTTAATAATCCTAAATATGATTCATTTACTGAATTCATTGGTCATGGTTTCATGATACTAATTTTTTGTTTCACTAATATTAAGTTGCTACCAATTATGTTCAATAACCATTACACATACATTGCATAAATCCAATATTATTATCAATATCTTCTAGTCATTTTCAAAATAAGATGTTGATACTTTTCCAAAGTGCTATGAATGCAAATTCCTGTCCCAGCAAGCCTTGGGTGAACTGCTGCACTGCTATCTGAAAAAAAGTTGTCAGTTAAATATGTAAAATCGGTGGAGAATTAATTGAGAATTGATTGTTTTATAAGCAGTTAAAATATGAATTTATAACACGAGTTCAAAATTATCATTTAAAAGCATGTTTATAGTGTTTATGAATATCAGCATCAATGAAATACATGGAAGTTAATAAAGCTAAATAGGAAACAATTACTTAATTCAATGGTGTTAGTTTCATGTCAATTAATTTAGAATTGAGTGTTTCATAAACCATAAAAAATTTGAATTTGTACTATACGTTAAAATTATCATTATAAAAACATGTTTTATAGAGTTTATGAAACATTGGCTTAAATTAAATGTATGAAAGTAATTTATGCTAAATCAGATCCATTTTCTCTTTCTAGTGGTCAAAGTTTCAAGATACTCAATTGAGATTGAGTGTTTTCATAAGCCATAAAAAATGTTAATTTGTCATATACGTTAAATTATCATATAAAAACATGTTTTATAGAGTTTATGAAACATTGGCTTAAATGTAATGTATGATATTAATTAATGCTAAATCAGATCCATATTCTCTTTCTAGTGGTAAAAGTTTCAAGATACTAAATTGAGAATTGAGTGTTTCATAAGCCATAAAAAATTTGAATTTGTCATATACGTTAAAATTAATCATATAAAAACATTTTTTATAGAGTTTATGAAACATTGTCTTAAATGTAATGTATGATATTAATTAATGCTAAATCAGATCCATATTCTCTTTCTAGTGGTAAAAGTTTCAAGATACTAATTGAGAATTGAGTGTTTCATAAGCCATAAAAATTTGAATTTGTCATATACGTTAAAATTATCATATAAAAACATGTTTTATAGAGTTTATGAAACATTGGCTTAAATGTAATGTATGAAAGTAATTAATGCTAAATCAGATCCATTTTCTCTTTCTAGTGGTCAAAGTTTCAAGATACTCAATTGAGAATTGAGTGTTTCATAAGCCATAAAAAATTTGAATTTGTCATATACGTTAAAATTATCATATAAAAACATGTTTTATAGAGTTTATGAAACATTGGCTTAAATGTAATGTATGAAAGTAATTAATGCTAAATCAGATCCATTTTCTCTTTCTAGTGGTCAAAGTTTCAAGATACTCAATTGAGAATTGAGTGTTTCATAAGCCATAAAAAATTTGAATTTGTCATATACGTTAAAATTATCATATAAAAACATGTTTTATAGAGTTTATGAAACATTGGCTTAAATGTAATGTATGAATTAATTAATGCTAAATCAGATCCATATTCTCTTTCTAGTGGTAAAAGTTTCAAGATACTAAATTGAGAATTGAGTGTTTCATAAGCCATAAAAAATTTGAATTTGTCATATACGTTAAAATTATCATATAAAAACATGTTTTATAGAGTTTATGAAACATTGGCTTAAATGTAATGTATGAAAGTAATTAATGCTAAATCAGATCCATTTTCTCTTTCTAGTGGTCAAAGTTTCAAGATACTCAATTGAGAATTGAGTGTTTCATAAGCCATAAAAAATTTGAATTTGTCATATACGTTAAAATTATCATATAAAAACATGTTTTATAGAGTTTATGAGGTATCAGCTTAAATTAAATACTTGGAAGTTAATAATCCTAAATATGAATCATTTACTGAATTCATTGGTCATGGTTTCATGATACTAATTTTTTGTTTCACTAATATTAAGTTGCTACCAATTATGTTCAATAACCATTACACATACATTGCATAAATCAATATTATTATCAATATCTTCTAGTCTATTTTCAAAATAATGTTGATACTTTTCAAAAGTGCATGAATGTAAATTCCTGTCCCATCAAGCCTTGGGTGAACTGCTGCACTGCTATCTGAAAAAAATGTTGTCAGTTAAATATGTAAAATCGGTGGAGAATTAATTGAGAATTGATTGTTTTATAAGCAGTTAAAAATATGAATTTATAACACGAGTCAAATTATCATTTAAAAGCATGTTATAGTGTTTATGAATATCAGCATCAATGAAATACATGGAAGTTAATAAAGCTAAATAGGAATCAATTACTTAATTCAATGGTGTTAGTTTCATGTCAATTAATTGAGAATTGAGTGTTTCATAAGCCATAAAAAATTTGAATTTGTCATATACGTTAAAATTATCATATAAAAACATGTTTTATAGAGTTTATGAAACATTGGCTTAAATGTAATGTATGAAAGTAATTAATGCTAAATCAGATCCATTTTCTCTTTCTAGTGGTCAAAGTTTCAAGATACTCAATTGAGAATTGAGTGTTTCATAAGCCATAAAAAATTTGAATTTGTCATATACGTTAAAATTATCATATAAAAACATGTTTTATAGAGTTTATGAAACATTGGCTTAAATGTAATGTATGATATTAATTAATGCTAAATCAGATCCATATTCTCTTTCTAGTGGTAAAAGTTTCAAGATACTCAATTGAGAATTGAGTGTTTCATAAGCCATAAAAAATTTGAATTTGTCATATACGTTAAAATTATCATATAAAAACATGTTTTATAGAGTTTATGAAACATTGGCTTAAATGTAATGTATGAAAGTAATTAATGCTAAATCAGATCCATTTTCTCTTTCTAGTGGTCAAAGTTTCAAGATACTCAATTGAGAATTGAGTGTTTCATAAGCCATAAAAAATTTGAATTTGTCATATACGTTAAAATTATCATATAAAAACATGTTTTATAGAGTTTATGAAACATTGGCTTAAATGTAATGTATGAAAGTAATTAATGCTAAATCAGATCCATTTTCTCTTTCTAGTGGTCAAAGTTTCAAGATACTCAATTGAGAATTGAGTGTTTCATAAGCCATAAAAAATTTGAATTTGTCATATACGTTAAAATTATCATATAAAAACATGTTTTATAGAGTTTATGAAACATTGGCTTAAATGTAATGTATGAAAAAATTAATGCTAAATCAGATCCATTTTCTCTTTCTAGTGGTCAAAGTTTCAAGATACTCAATTGAGAATTGAGTGTTTCATAAGCCATAAAAAATTTGAATTTGTCATATACGTTAAAATTATCATATAAAAACATGTTTTATAGAGTTTATGAAACATTGGCTTAAATGTAATGTATGAAATTAATTAATGCTAAATCAGATCCATATTCTCTTTCTAGTGGTCAAAGTTTCAAGATACTCAATTGAGAATTGAGTGTTTCATAAGCCATAAAAAATTTGAATTTGGCGTATACGTAAACATTATATATAAAAACAGGTTTATAGATGTTTATGAAACATGGCTTAAATGTAATGGATGATATTAATTATTGCTAAATCAGATCCATATATCTCTTTCTAGTGGTAAAGTTTCAAGATACTAAATTGAGAATTGAGTGTTTCAATAAGCCCATTAAAAAATTTGAATGTTCATATACGTTAAAATTATCATATAAAAACATGTTTTATAGAAATTATGAAACATTGGCTTAAATGTAATGTATGAAAGTATTAATGCTAAATCAGATCCTTTTCTCTTTCTAGTGTCAAGGTTTCAAGATTACTCAATTGAGAATTGAGTGTTTCATAAGCCATAAATAAATTTGAATTTTTCATATACGTTAAAATTATCATATAAAAACATGTTTTTATAGAGTGTATGAAACATTGGCTTAAATGTAATGTATGATATTAATTAATGCTAAAATCAGATCATATTCTCTTTCTAGTGGTAAAAGTTCCAAGATACTAAATTGAGAATTGAGTGTTTCATAAGCCATAAAAAATTTGAATTTGTCATATACGTTAAAATTATCATATAAAAACATGTTTTATAGAGTTTATGAAACATTGGCTTAAATGTAATGTATGAAAGTAATTAATGCTAAATCAGATCCATTTTCTCTTTCTAGTGGTCAAAGTTTCAAGATACTCAATTGAGAATTGAGTTTTCATAAGCCATAAAAAATTTGAATTTGTCATAAACGTTAAAATTATCATATAAAAACATGTTTTATAGAGTTTATGAAACATTGGCTTAAATGTAATGTATGATATTAATTAATGCTAAATCAGATCCATATTCTCTTTCTAGTGGTAAAAGTTTCAAGATACTAAATTGAGAATTGAGTGTTTCATAAGCCATAAAAAATTTGAATTTGTCATATACGTTAAAATTATCATATAAAAACATGTTTTATAGAGTTTATGAAACATTGGCTTAAATGTAATGTATGAAAGTAATTAATGCTAAATCAGATCCATTTTCTCTTTCTAGTGGTCAAAGTTTCAAGATACTCAATTGAGAATTGAGTGTTTCATAGCCATAAAAATTTGAATTTGTAATATACGTTAAAATTATCATATAAAAACATGTTTTATAGAGTTTATGAAACATTGTCTTAAATGTAATGTATGAAAGTAATTAATGCTAAATCAGATCCATTTTCTCTTTCTAGTGGTCAACGTTTCAAGATACTCAATTGAGAATTGAGTGTTTTATAAGCCATAAAAATTTGAATTTGTAATATACGTTAAAATTATCATATAAAAACATGTTATTACAGAGTTTATGAAACATTGGCTTAAATGTAATGTATGAAATTAATTAATGCTAAATCAGATCCATATTCTGTTTCTAGTGGTAAAAGTTTCAAGATACTAAATTGAGAATTGAATGTTTCATAAGCCATAAAAAATTTGAATTTGTCATATACGTTAAAATTATCATATAAAAACATGTTTTATAGAGTTTATGAGGTATCAGCTTAAATTAAATACTTGGAAATTAATAATCCTAAATATGAATCATTTAATGAATTCATTGGTCATGGTTTCATGATACTAATTTTTGTTTCACTAATATTAAGTTGCTACCAATTATGTTCAATAACCTTTATACATACATTGCATAAATCCAATATTATTATCAATATCTTCTAGTCTATTTTCAAAATAAGATGTTGATACTTTTCATAAGTGCTATGAATGTAAATTCCTGTCCCAGCAAGCCTTGGGTGAACTGCTGCACTGCTATCTGAAAAAAATGTTGTCAGTTAAATATGTAAAATCGGTGGAGAATTAATTGAGAATTGATTGTTTTATAAGCAGTTAAAAATATGAATTTATAACACGAGTCAAAATTATCATTTAAAAGCATGTTTATAGTGTTTATGAAATATCAGCATCAATGAAATACATGGAAGTTAATAAAGCTAAATAGGAAACAATTACTTAATTCAATGGTGTTAGTTTCATGTCAATTAATTGAGAATTGAGTGTTTCATAACCATAAAAAATTTGAATTTGTCATATACGTTAAAATTATCATATAAAACATGTTTTATAGAGTTTATGAAACATTGGCTTAAATGTAATGTATGATATTAATTAATGCTAAATCAGATCCATATTCTCTTTCTAGTGGTCAAAGTTTCAAGATACTCAATTGAGAATTGAGTGTTTCATAAGCCATAAAAAATTTGAATTTGTCGTAAACGTTAAAATTATCAAATAAAAACATGTTTTATAGAGTTTATGAAACATTGGCTTAAATGTAATGTATGATATTAATTAATGCTAAATCAGATTCCATATTCTCTTTCTAGTGGTAAAAGTTTCAAGATACTAAATTGAGAATTGAGTGTTTCATAAGCCATAAAAAATTTGAATTTGTAATATACGTTAAAATTATCAAATAAAAACATGTTTTATAGAGTTTATGAAACATTGGCTTAAATGTAATGTATGATATTAATTAATGCTAAATCAGATCCATATTCTCTTTCTAGTGGTAAAAGTTTCAAGATACTAAATTGAGAATTGAGTGTTTCATAAGCCATAAAAAATTTGAATTTGTCATATACGTTAAAATTATCATATAAAAACATGTTTTATAGAGTTATGAAACATTGGCTTAAATGTAATGTATGAAAGTAATTAATGCTAAATCAGATCCATTTTCTCTTTCTAGTAGTCAAAGTTTCAAGATACTCAATTGAGAATTGAGTGTTTCATAAGACATAAAAAATTTGAATTTGTCATATACGTTAAAATTATCATATAAAAACATGTTTTATAGAGTTTATGAGGTATCAGCTTAAATTAAATACTTGGAAGTTAATAATCCTAAATATGAATCATTTACTGAATTCATTGGTCATGGTTTCATGATACTAATTTTTGTTTCACTAATATTAAGTTGCTACCAATTATGTTCAATAACCATTACACATACATTGCATAAATCCAATATTATTATCAATATCTTCTACTCTATTTTCAAATAAGATGTTGATACTTTTCCAAAGTGCTATGAATGCAAATTCCTGTCCCAGCAAGCCTTGGGTGAACTGCTGCACTGCTATCTGAAAAAAATGTTGTCAGTTAAATATGTAAAATCGGTGGAGAATTAATTGAGAATTGATTGTTTTATAAGCAGTTAAAAATATGAATTTATAACACGAGTCAAAATTATCATTTAAAAGCATGTTTATAGTGATTATGAGGTATCAGCTTAAATAAAATGAATAAAAGTAATTAATGCTAAATAAGAAACATATTATTTATCTAGTGGTCAAGGTTTCACAATACTAACTTGAGAATTGACTTTTCTATAAAAAGTAGAAAATAGGAATTTATAATTATCATATAAAAGCATGTTTTATAATGTTTATGAAGTATCAGCATCAATCAAATACATGGAACTAATAATGCTAAATCAAAATTATTCACTTAATTTTTTGGTCTTGGTTTCATGATACTAACTTTTTGTGTCACTAATATTAAGTTGCTATCAATTACATTCATTTAACATTACACGTACCGTGCAAAACACCATTATTAATATTAATACCTTCTATTCCATATTAAACATAGGATGTTGAAACTATTCCAAGCGCTAAAAATGTTAATTCATGCTCAGCAAGCCTTGAGTGATCTGTTGCACTGCAATCTGAAAAATATGAAAGTTAATAATGGTAAATAAGCATCAATACTTAATCTAATGGTCAAGGTTACATGACTTTTAGTGACACTACTATTAATTGAATCAGAATTATATTCTATACCCATTACTCGTACTTTGCATAAAACCATTATTATTATCAGTATCGTCTAGTCCATTTTCAACGTAGGATGTTGTAACTTTGTCAAGTGTCAGAAACGTTAATTCATGTCTTAGCAATCCTTGAGTGATCTGTTGTACTGCCATCTAAAAAAAATTGTCGGGTAAATATGTATAATGGTTGGAGGATAAAATGTCACTACTACACACCATAAAGAGATCGAAAGTCTGTTTATGACAACTAGTACGTGAACAACACTGAATAATTCAGAAATGGAAATAATCAAACAAAAACCAACAGACAAACTTCATTCCTATTTCAAAATACTTGAAAACAATTTAAAGTTGAAATTTAAATACAAATATGAATATAAAACTGCAAAAAGATATGAAATAAATATCAGACAGTAAATACAAACGGTTAGTATCAATAGATAAACAATGTTTAATATCACTAAACCACAATCATGGATGAAAAACATCATATCAATTCGGATTAGAATATTCAACTTATTACATTTTATCTCTGGCCGCCGAATTCAAAAATGTTTAATATTATAATATTTTTAGATACAAATACAATTTCAAAACTGATTAACTGAGCATAATATAATGAAATAAATTTCCAATAATATCGTGTACGTTGTAAATTTATCAGGCAGTTGTATGAATATTATGAGTCTTAACATAGATACATAGTAACTAGTAAGACAAAAGTCAAAAAGTAATAACATTAAACTATATATGTATGTATTATTTAAGTGTTTAGATAGTTGCAGGTAAGCGTTTATTATGCATTAATATTCTCCGGACTGTACAGTCCACTGGTTAACTAATTGAGCTTAAGTAACGGTCTTATATGTTATATATCTTATACATATAACGATTCATTTTTTGAATACTTAACAATGTAAATAAATCATAATAATTTATTTTTTATGTTCGATGTCCATAAAATTTAAATCTTATCTCCTATAAATATTACCGAAGTTATATTGTGAAATTCAAAACAAATTACTACCAATCATACTAATATATTGCATATTAATTATACACATATAATTAAAACTAATAAATATTAAATGAAATGTTGTATTCGAGTAGATTTGAGTCTGAAGTGATCTACTGACTGCGTCGTACATTTTAAAAATGATGGTCGTATCTCGTATAAACAACGAAATCGCTTAGGTACATATTAAATTCTTAACGCTAAACGAGGGATATAACACTATAAACATTAAATTGATGTATTCTCTATATGATTTGATGAAAAACTATTTATAAATAAACTATTTTTTATGCTGTTGGCGTAATTGCTAAACGTTGAAACCTTAACAAACATAAACGTGTAAAAAAAACAAAGTTCAAAAAGATACTTCGTTAAATCGTTATACGGTGGTATAGGTGTACCATACAGAAATGTATGCGTGTACGAAAAAACAAGCCATTCGATTTTTTAACCTTTATTAACCTTTCAAACTCGTCATAGCATTTATGAGTCAGCACTCAAATTTCGAAAAGATTAAACAAAAACTCAAATTCAAAAAATTCGAAAAATACGTAAAATCTAAGTGCCAAAATAAAAATATAATCGTAACTTCGCAACAAAACGTCCGATTGCTTCGGTTTTGGTAGCGTTCGAATTTTTACAAAAACGTCTAAACGATGCGTAGAAAAAAATCGCTCTAACCACCTAAAAATTAATTGTTTCGTAGCGACAAAGTCCAAAAACTGCAAAATCCTAATTTCCGACGCCAAAAATAGGGGTAAAAATGAATTCTACAGTGTCACCACGGGACGCCGATTTTGATCACAGACCTACGAAAACTGAACTTGTGAACTTCAGAAACGTGGAACAAATATTAAACATTTTTTAAAATATCCATGGGGGGAGGGGCACAAGGAGCCATAGGACACTGCTACCACCGAAGGACTTTATGTAAAACGACTTTAAACAGAAATTTCCGTGAAGTAACTATGTCCCATACATCGAAACCCGGCCGAGTAACACTCGTCTAAAAAATTCAAATTTCGGAATTCCAAGACCCCAATGTGGGGTAAAAACGGCATTTACGGTGTCCACAACAGATAACGCTTTTGATCAGCATCATCCAAAATACCAGAATCTTGAGTTTCAAACACGTCGAACGACCAATAAGGTTTTTCAAAAATATATTTGAGGGAAACAAATATTTATGCAAATATACAGTACTTATAACTTTTTTTTTTTTATTTATTTATTAAAATTAAAATGTTTCAGCATTTTATCATGCTATTACAAGTTTACTAACGTGTTCAATTACAAATAACAAATTACAATTACTAATATTTTTAGTTAGTGATATAGTGATACACATGCTAATGTTAGTTAATATTTATTTATTAGTGGTAATTTAAAATCGATCTTCGTCTTCGCTTGATTGTGATAGAAGGAGATCTTGGGGTAGACGTGGTTTTAAACGCCGATTTTTCGTTTTTTTTTCCCAGGTTGTAGAACCGTGCGCCATCAGATGTATTGAGATTAGCATGAAAGTTTTTGAATTGTATTTTTATCCAGTCTCGGAGAAGAGGGATTCCCGTGACTTATAACTTTATACATAATAATAGTACTACTCATAGATAATGATGAAACACACTGCGAAATTTAGAATTTTTACGCTATTGCAAAGATGTTTAAAGTATACCTTTTGTAACTTGTACCTACGTATAATAAGTAATATAGTTGTTTTATTTACATAGAATAATTTATGACTTTGACGTTTGCAATTTGTGAATATATTTCGTACAAATTGTACCAAGTCGTAATTTTTCATAATTTTTTTGTTGCTTTTGGTAATTAAAATGTACAAGGTTCAGTATAATCATACCGTTTAGGGCGATGTTAAACATTTATTACTGAAACATATAATTATATATGCAAACTTGCAGTAAGTAAATAAAATAATTATTTAAAAAAGTTTTATATTGTATAACATAACTTTTCTAAAACTTTGAATTTTACAACTCGTTATTTCAACACATGATATAATCTGTTGTAATGATATTCATCTATAGATTTTGAGATTCAAATTGAAATACTAACATTTTTAATATTGGTTGTTTCGTTTCGAAATCTTCGAGGTTCAACGCAGTGACACCTCAAAATCAAATTTCTGTTCTAAAGAATTTTGAATTTCAATTTTAAAATTAAGAAATTGCTTAAACCAAATTTCCTACCAATTTTTTTTTTTAAACTGCACATTTAAATTACCATTTACCGTCTAAATAATTGAGTTGAAAAACTTTTACTAATTGCAAGACGCATTTTGGGACGAATTTGTGTCGGTCTCTGAACATTTTATCTAAAGGCGCCAGTATTAAAGGATTTAGTTTTGGAGTTTTGGATAACGTAATAACTAATAATAAATTGAGTTTTAACACAAAAATTTATGAAAAATTCAGAATTTGGACAGTTACACTGTTACAAAGTCATAAATGAGTAGATAATTTTTCTATAATATGCAATGGTTTGTGAGCAATAATATTGAAAATTTTGAAAGTGCAGTAGCGTTGCCTATACAAAACACCTTCAAATCTGCATGACAATATAATAAAATACATAATGCGCTCAATTTCACTATTTGAGGTGTACTGTAAGATAAAATAATTAATAAAATAAATAGAATATTAGAAAAATCTACCAATATTCTATATTTCAAAAATAATTAAATCGTTTAAAATTTGCCTATATAGACCCCTTCTATTGATAAAAAAAAAGGATCCGACAAACTGGCTATATTAATTAAGCATATGAATACATTATGATCACTAATATTTTTGAAAATATAAACAAAAAAAAAAAGATCACAAATGTCCATAAACTTTACTCATAAGAAATAAATTTTTTTATAAGTAGGTATTAAAAACCTTTATTTTGATATTTATCAAAATCACAAAAAAAAAAACTAACTCTTTTCTAGTTAAAAGTTGTCTGTCCTGTATTTTTAAGTTTTGAAAATGTTATACATGATTTTTCATACGTACATGTAGTTCATAAGATTAAAATCATAAAATCTAGATATATAAAAGATAATTATTTGTTACACATTTCAAGTTCAAATTTGATTGAAATCAAATATATAAACAAAGATGACTAATGATTTATAATTGAAAAATATTTGTGGGCATATAAAAATTTTAGAATATCTTATTACATTTTATACATTTATTGGCCTTTAAAATGCATTTTATTTCTAATAAAAATGAATTTAACCATAAAATAATAAAAGTGAATTGCATAAAATTATTAAATTTATCGGAATCTTCTAGTCCATTATAAATGTAGGATGTTGAAACTTTTCAAAGTGGTAAAAATGTTAATTCATGTTTCAGCGAGCCTTGAAAGATCTGCTATACTGCAATCTGAAAAAATGTAGTCACTTAAAATGTGAAATTGGTGGAGAACAACATTAGAATACAGAGTTTTATACGCAGTTAAAAATATGAATATAAAAAACGAGTCAAAATTATCATATAAAAACATGTTTTATAGAGTTTATGAAACATTGGCTTAAATGTAATGTATGAAAGTAATTAATGCTAAATCAGATCCATTTTCTCTTTCTAGTGGTCAAAGTTTCAAGATACTCAATTGAGAATTGAGTGTTTCATAAGCCATAAAAAATTTGAATTTGTCATATACGTTAAAATTATCATATAAAAACATGTTTTATACAGTTTATGAAACATTGTCTTAAATGTAATGTATGAAAGTAATTAATGCTAAATCAGATCCATTTTCTCTTTCTAGTGGTCAAAGTTTCAAGATACTCAATTGAGAATTGAGTGTTTCATAAGCCATAAAAATTTGAATTTGTCATATACGTTAAAATTATCATATAAAAACATGTTTTATACAGTTTATGAAACATTGTCTTAAATGTAATGTATGAAAGTAATTAATGCTAAATCAGATCCATTTTCTCTTTCTAGTGGTCAAAGTTTCAAGATACTCAATTGAGAATTGAGTGTTTCATAAGCCATAAAAAATTTGAATTTGTCGTATACGTTAAAATTATCATATAAAAACATGTTTTATAGAGTTTATGAAACATTGCTTAAATGTAATGTATGATATTAATTAATGCTAAATCAGATCCATATTCTCTTTCTAGTGGTAAAAGTTTCAAGATACTAAATTGAGAATTGAGTGTTTCATAAGCCATAAAAAATTTGAATTTGTCATATACGTTAAAATTATCATATAAAAACATGTTTTATAGAGTTTATGAAACATTGGCTTAAATGTAATGTATGAAAGTAATTAATGCTAAATCAGATCCATTTTCTCTTTCTAGTGGTCAAAGTTTCAAGATACTCAATTGAGAATTGAGTGTTTCATAAGCCATAAAAAATTTGAATTTTCATATACGTTAAAATTATCATATAAAAACATGTTTTATAGAGTTTATGAAACATTGGCTTAAATGTAATGTATGATATTAATTAATGCTAAATCAGATACATATTCTCTTTCTAGTGGTCAAAGTTTCAAGATACTAAATTGAGAATTGAGTGTTTCATAAGCCATAAAAATTTGAATTTGTAATATACGTTAAAATTATCATATTAAAACATGTGTTATAGAGTTTATGAGGTATCAGCTTAAATTAAATACTTGGAAGTTAATAATCCTAAATATGAATCATTTACTGAATTCATTGGTCATGGTGTCATGATACTAATTTTTTGTTTCACTAATATTAAGTTGCTACCAATTATGTTCAATAACCATTACACATACATTGCATAAATCCAATATTATTATCAATATCTTCAAGTCTATTTTCAAATAAGATGTTGATACTTTTCCAAAGTGCTATGAATGCAAATTCCTGTCCCAGCAAGCCTTGGGTGAACTGCTGCACTGCTATCTGAAAAAAATGTTGTCAGTTAAATATGTAAAATCGGTGGAGAATTAATTGAGAATTGATTGTTTTATAAGCAGTTAAAAATATGAATTTATAACACGAGTCAAAATTATCATTTAAAAGCATGTTTAAAGTGTTTATGAAGTATCAGCATCAATGAAATACATGGAAGTTAATAAAGCTAAATAGGAATCAATTACTTAATTCATTGGTGTTAGTTTCATGTCAATTAATTGAGAATTGAGTGTTTCATAAACCATAAAAAATTTGAATTTGTAATATACGTTAAAATTATCATATAAAAACATGTTTTATACAGTTTATGAAACATTGTCTTAAATGAAATGTATGAAAGTAATTAATGCTAAATCAGATCCATTTTCTCTTTCTAGTGGTCAAAGTTTCAAGATACTCAATTGAGAATTGAGTTTTCATAAGCAATAAAAAATTTGAATTTGTCGTATACGTTAAAATTATCATATAAAAACATGTTTTATAGAGTTTATGAAACATTGGCTTAAATGTAATGTATGATATTAATATTGCTAAATCAGATCCATATTCTCTTTCTAGTGGTAAAAGTTTCAAGATACTAAATTGAGAATTGAGTGTTTCATAAGCCATAAAAAATTTGAATTTGTCATATACTGTTAAAATTATCATATAAAAACATGGTTTATAGAGTTTATGAACATTGGCTTAAATGTAATGTATGAAAGTAATTAATGCTAAATCAGATACATTTTCTCCTTCTAGTGGTCAAAGTTTCAAGATACTCAATTGAGAATTGAGTGTTTCATAAGCCATAAAAAATTTGAATTTGTAATATACGTTAAAATTATCATATTAAAACATGTTTTATAGAGTTTATGAGGTATCAGCTTAAATTAAATACTTGGAAATTAATAATCCTAAATATGAATCATTTAATGAATTCATTGGCCATGGTTTCATGATACTAATTTTTTGTTTCACTAATATTAAGTTGCTACCAATTATGTTCAATAACCTTTATACATACATTGCATAAATCCAATATTATTATCAATATCTTCTAGTCTATTTTCAAAATAAGATGTTGATACTTTTCAAAAGTGCTATGAATGTAAATTCCTGTCCCTGCAAGCCTTGGGTGAACTGCTGCACTGCTAACTGAAAAAAATGTTGTCAGTTAAATATGTAAAATCGGTGGAGAATTAATTGAGAATAGATGGTTTTATAAGCAGTTAAAAATATGAATTTATAACACGAGTCAAAATTATCATTTAAAAGCATGTTTATAGTGTTTATGAAATATCAGCATCAATGAAATACATGGAAGTTAATAAAGCTAAATAGGAAACAATTACTTAATTCAATGGTGTTAGTTTCATGTCAATTAATTGAGAATTGAGTGTTTCATAAACCATAAAAAATTTGAATTTGTCATATACGTTAAAATTATCATATAAAAACATGTTTTATACAGTTTATGAAACATTGTCTTAAATGTAATGTATGAAAGTAATTAATGCTAAATCAGATCCATTTTCTCTTTCTAGTGGTCAAAGTTTCAAGATACTCAATTGAGAATTGAGTGTTTCATAAGCCATAAAAAATTTGAATTTGTCGTATACGTTAAAATTATCATATATAAACATGTTTTATAGAGTTTATGAAACATTGGCTTAAATGTAATGTATGAAAGTAATTATTGCTAAATCAGATCCATATTCTCTTTCTAGTGGTAAAAGTTTCAAGATACTAAATTGAGAATTGAGTGTTTCATAAGCCATAAAAAATTTGAATTTGTCATATATGTTAAAATTATCATATAAAAACATGTTTTATAGAGTTTATGAAACATTGGCTTAAATGTAATGTATGAAAGTAATTAATGCTAAATCAGATACATTTTCTCCTTCTAGTGGTCAAAGTTTCAAGATACTCAATTGAGAATTGAGTGTTTCATAAGCCATAAAAAATTTGAATTTGTAATATACGTTAAAATTATCATATTAAAACATGTTTTATAGAGTTTATGAGGTATCAGCTTAAATTAAATACTTGGAAATTAATAATCCTAAATATGAATCATTTAATGAATTCATTGGCCATGGTTTCATGATACTAATTTTTTGTTTCACTAATATTAAGTTGCTACCAATTATGTTCAATAACCTTTATACATACATTGCATAAATCCAATATTATTATCAATATCTTCTAGTCTATTTTCAAAATAAGATGTTGATACTTTTCAAAAGTGCTATGAATGTAAATTCCTGTCCCTGCAAGCCTTGGGTGAACTGCTGCACTGCTAACTGAAAAAAATGTTGTCAGTTAAATATGTAAAATCGGTGGAGAATTAATTGAGAATAGATGGTTTTATAAGCAGTTAAAAATATGAATTTATAGCACGAGTCAAAATTATCATTTAAAAAGCATGTTTATAGTGTTTATGAAATATCAGCATCAATGAAATACATGGAAGTTAATAAAGCTAAATAGGAAACAATTACTTAATTCAATGGTGTTAGTTTCATGTCAATTAATTGAGAATTGAGTGTTTCATAAACCATAAAAAATTTGAATTTGTCATATACGTTAAAATTATCATATAAAAACATGTTTTATACAGTTTATGAAACATTGTCTTAAATGTAATGTATGAAAGTAATTAATGCTAAATCAGATCCATTTTCTCTTTCTAGTGGTCAAAGTTTCAAGATACTCAATTGAGAATTGAGTGTTTCATAAGCCATAAAAAATTTGAATTTGTCGTATACGTTAAAATTATCATATATAAACATGTTTTATAGAGTTTATGAAACATTGGCTTAAATGTAATGTATGAAAGTAATTATTGCTAAATCAGATCCATTTTCTCTTTCTAGTGGTCAAAGTTTCAAGATACTCAATTGAGAATTGAGTGTTTCGTAAGCCATAAAAAATTTGAATTTTTCATATACGTTAAAATTATCATATAAAAACATGTTTTATAGAGTTTATGAAACATTGGCTTAAATGTAATGTATGATATTAATTAATGCTAAATCAGATACATATTCTCTTTCTAGTGGTAAAAGTTTCAAGATACTAAATTGAGAATTGAGTGTTTCATAAGCCATAAAAAATTTGAATTTGTAATATACGTTAAAATTATCATATTAAAACATGTGTTATAGAGTTTATGAGGTATCAGCTTAAATTAAATACTTGGAAGTTAATAATCCTAAATATGAATCATTTACTGAATTCATTGGTCATGGTGTCATGATACTAATTTTTTGTTTCACTAATATTAAGTTGCTACCAATTATGTTCAATAACCATTACACATACATTGCATAAATCCAATATTATTATCAATATCTTCAAGTCTATTTTCAAATAAGATGTTGATACTTTTCCAAAGTGCTATGAATGCAAATTCCTGTCCCAGCAAGCCTTGGGTGAACTGCTGCACTGCTATCTGAAAAAAATGTTGTCAGTTAAATATGTAAAATCGGTGGAGAATTAATTGAGAATTGATTGTTTTATAAGCAGTTTAAAAATATGAATTTATAACACGAGTCAAATTATCATTTAAAAGCATGTTTAAAGTGTTTATGAAGTATCAGCATCAATGAAATACATGGAAGTTAATAAAGCTAATAGGAATCAATTACTTAATTCATTGGTGTTAGTTTCATGTCAATTAATTGAGAATTGAGTGTTTCATAAACCATAAAAAATTTGAATTTGTAATATACGTTAAAATTATCATATAAAAACATGTTGTATACAGTTTATGAAACATTGTCTTAAATGAAATGTATGAAAGTAATTAATGCTAAATCAGATCCATTTTCTCTTCTAGTGGTCAAAGTTTCAAGATACTCAATTGAGAATTGAGTTTTTCATAAGCAATAAAAAATTTGAATTTGTCGTATACGTTAAAATTATCATATAAAAACATGTTTTATAGAGTTTATGAAACATTGGCTTAAATGTAATGTATGATATTAATATTGCTAAATCAGATCCATATTCTCTTTCTAGTGGTAAAAGTTTCAAGATACTAAATTGAGAATTGAGTGTTTCATAAGCCATAAAAAATTTGAATTTGTCATATATGTTAAAATTATCATATAAAAACATGTTTTATAGAGTTTATGAAACATTGGCTTAAATGTAATGTATGAAAGTAATTAATGCTAAATCAGATACATTTTCTCCTTCTAGTGGTCAAGTTTCAAGATACTCAATTGAGAATTGAGTGTTTCATAAGCCATAAAAAATTTGAATTTGTCATATACGTTAAAATTATCATATAAAAACATGTTTTATACAGTTTATGAAACATTGTCTTAAATGTAATGTATGAAAGTAATTAAT
The DNA here is from genome assembly GCF_003676215.2 of Rhopalosiphum maidis. Taxonomy (NCBI): domain Eukaryota; kingdom Metazoa; phylum Arthropoda; class Insecta; order Hemiptera; family Aphididae; genus Rhopalosiphum; species Rhopalosiphum maidis. The sequence goes on from NC_040879.1 coordinate 73,634,171, forward strand.
GCTAAATCAGATCCATTTTCTCTTTCTAGTGGTCAAAGTTTCAAGATACTCAATTGAGAATTGAGTGTTTCATAAGCCATAAAAAATTTGAATTTGTCGTATACGTTAAAATTATCATATAAAAACATGTTTTATAGAGTTTATGAAACATTGGCTTAAATGTAATGTATGATATTAATTATTGCTAAATCAGATCCATATTCTCTTTCTAGTGGTAAAAGTTTCAAGATACTAAATTGAGAATTGAGTGTTTCATAAGCCATAAAAAATTTGAATTTGTCATATACGTTAAAATTATCATATAAAAACATGTTATTACAGATTTTATGAAACATTGGCTTAAATGTAATGTATGATATTAATTAATGCTAAATCAGATCCATATTCTCTTTCTAGTGGTAAAAGTTTCAAGATACTAAATTGAGAATTGAGTGTTTCATAAGCCATAAAAAATTTGAATTTGTCATATACGTTAAAATTATCATATAAAAACATGTTTTATACAGTTTATGAAACATTGTCTTAAATGTAATGTATGAAAGTAATTAATGCTAAATCAGATCCATTTTCTCTTTCTAGTGGTCAAAGTTTCAAGATACTCAATTGAGAATTGAGTGTTTCATAAGCCATAAAATAATTGAATTTGTCGTATACGTTAAAATTATCATATAAAAACATGTTTTATAGAGTTTATGAAACATTGGCTTAAATGTAATGTATGATATTAATTATTGCTAAATCAGATCCATATTCTCTTTCTAGTGGTAAAAGTTTCAAGATACTAAATTGAGAATTGAGTGTTTCATAAGCCATAAAAAATTTGAATTTGTCATATACATTAAAATTATCATATAAAAACATGTTATTACAGATTTTATGAAACATTGGCTTAAATGTAATGTATGATATTAATTAATGCTAAATCAGATCCATATTCTCTTTCTAGTGGTAAAAGTTTCAAGATACTAAATTGAGAATTGAGTGTTTCATAAGCCATAAAAAATATGAATTTTTCATATACGTTAAAATTATCATATAAAAACATGTTTTATAGAGTTTATGAAACATTGGCTTAAATGTAATGTATGATATTAATTAATGCTAAATCAGATACATATTCTCTTTCTAGTGGTAAAAGTTTCAAGATACTAAATTGAGAATTGAGTGTTTCATAAGCCATAAAAATTGAATTTTTCATATACGTTAAAATTATCATATAAAACATGTTTTATAGAGTTTATGAAACATTGGCTTAAATGTAATGTATGATATTAATTAATGCTAAATCAGATACATATTCTCTTTCTAGTGGTAAAAGTTTCAAGATACTAAATTGAGAATTGAGTGTTTCATAAGCCATAAAAAATTTGAACTTGTCATATACGTTAAAATTATCATATAAAAACATGTTTTATAGAGTTTATGAAACATTGGCTTAAATGTAATGTATGAAAGTAATTAATGCTAAATCAGATCCATTTTCTCTTTCTAGTAGTCAAAGTTTCAAGATACTCAATTGAGAATTGAGTGTTTCATAAGACATAAAAAATTTGAATTTGTCATATACGTTAAAATTATCATATAAAAACATGTTTTATAGAGTTTATGAGGTATCAGCTTAAATTAAATACTTGAAGTTAATAATCCTAAATATGAATTCATTTACTGAATTCATTGGTCATGGTTTCATGATACTAATTTTTTGTTTCACTAATATTAAGTTGCTACCAATTATGTTCAATAACCATTACACATACATTGCATAAATCCATATTATTATCAATATCTTCTAGTCTATTTTCAAAATAAGATGTTGATACTTTTCCAAAGTGCTATGAATTGCAAATTCCTGTCCCAGCAAGCCTTGGGTGAAACTGCTGCACTGCTATCTGAAAAAAATGTTGTCAGTTAAATATGTAAAAACGGTGGAGAATTAAATGAGAATTGATTGTTTTATAAGCAGGTTTAAAAATATGAATTTATAACACGAGTCAAATTATCATTTAAAAGCATGTTTATAGTGATTATGAGGTATCATCTTAAATAAATGAATAAAAGTAATTAATGCTAAATAAGAAACATATTATTTATCTAGTGGTCAAGGTTTCACAATACTAACTTGAGAATTGACTTTTCTATAAAAAGTAGAAGAATAGGAATTTATAATTATCATATAAAAGCATGTTTTATAATGTTTATGAAGTATCAGCATCAAATCAAATACATGGAACTAATAATGCTAAATCAAAATTATTCACTTAATTATTGGTCTTGGTTTCATGATACTAACTTTTTGTGTCACTAATATTAAGTTGCTATCAATTACATTCATTTAACATTACACGTACCGTGCAAAACACCATTATTAATATTAATACCTTCTATTCCATATTAAACATAGGATGTTGAAACTATTCCAAGCGCTAAAAATGTTAATTCACTCAGCAAGCCTTGAGTGATCTTTGCACTGCAATCTGAAAAATATGAAAGTTAATAATGGTAAATAAGCATCAATACTTAATCTAATGGTCAAGGTTACATGACTTTTAGTGACACTACTATTAATTGAATCACAATTATATTCTATACCCATTACTCGTACTTTGCATAAAACCATTATTATTATCAGTATCGTCTAGTCCATTTTCAACGTAGGATGTTGTAACTTTGTCAAGTGTCAGAAACGTTAATTCATGTCTTAGCAATCCTTGAGTGATCTGTTGTACTGCCATCTAAAAAAAAATTGTCGGTAAATATGTATAATGGTTGGAGGATAAATGTCACTACTACACACCATAGAGATCGAAAGTCTGTTTATGACAACTAGTACGTGAACAACACTGAATAATTCAGAATGGAAATAATCAAACAAAAACCAACAGACAAACTTCATTCCTATTTCAAATACTTGAAAACAATTAAAGTTGAAATTTAAATACAAATATGAATATAAAACTGCAAAAGATATGAAATAAATATCAGACAGTAATACAAACGGTTATATCAATAGATAAACAATGTTTAATATCACTAAACCACAATCATGGATGAAAAACATCATATCAATTCGGATTAGAATATTCAACTTATTACATTTTATCTCTGGCCGCCGAATTCAAAAATGTTTAATATTATAATATTTTTAGATACAATACAATTTCAAAACTGATTAACTGAGCATAATATAATGAAATAAATTTCCAATAATATCGTGTACGTTGTAAATTTATCAGGCAGTTGTATGAATATTATGAGTCTTAACATAGATACATAGTAACTAGTAAGACAAAAGTCAAAAGTAATAACATTAAACTATATATGTATGTATTATTTAAGTGTTTAGATAGTTGCAGGTAAGCGTTTATTATGCATTAATATTCTCCGGACTGTACAGTCCACTGGTTAACTAATTGAGCTTAAGTAAACGGTCTTATATGTTATATATCTATACATATAACGATTCATTTTTTGAATACTTAACAATGTAAATAATCATAATAATTTATTTTTTATGTTCGATGTCCATAAAATTTAAATCTTTATCTCCTATAAATATTACCGAAGTTATATTGTGAAATTCAAAACAAATTACTACCAATCATACTAATATATTGCATATTAATTATACACATATAATTAAAACTAATAAATATTAATGAAATGTGTATTCGAGTAGATTTGAGTCTGAAGTGATCTACTGACTGCGTCGTACATTTTAAAAATGATGGTCGTATCTCGTATAAACAACGAAATCGCTTAGGTACATATTAAATTCTTAACGCTAAACGAGGGATATAAACACTATAAACATTAAATTGATGTATTCTCTATATGATTTGATGAAAAACTATTTATAAATAACTATTTTTTATGCTGTTGGCGTAATTGCTAAACGTTGAAACCTTAACAAAAATAAAACGTGTAAAAAAAACAAAGTTCAAAAGATACTTCGTTAAATCGTTATACGGTGGTATAGGTGTACCATACAGAAATGTATGCGTGTACGAAAAAACAAGCCATTCGATTTTTTAACCTTTATTAACCTTTCAAACTCGTCATAGCATTTATGAGTCAGCACTCAAATTTCGAAAAGATTAAACAAAAACTCAAATTCAAAAAATTCGAAAAATACGTAAAATCTAAGTGCCAAAAATAAAAATAAATCGTAACTTCGCAACAAAACGTCCGATTGCTTCGGTTTTGGTAGCGTCGAATTTTTACAAAAACGTCTAAACGATGCGTAAAAAAAAAATCGCTCTAACCACCTAAAAATTAATTGTTTCGTAGCGACAAAGTCCAAAAACTGCAAAATCCTAATTTCCGACGCCAAAAAAGGGGTAAAAATGAATTCTACAGTGTCACCACGGGACGCCGATTTTGATCACAGACCTACGAAAACTGAACTTGTGAACTTCAGAAACGTGGAACAAATATTAAACATTTTTAAAATATCCATGGGGGGAGGGGCACAAGGAGCCATAGGACACTGCTACCACCGAAGGACTTTATGTAAAACGACTTTAAACAGAAATTTCCGTGAAGTAACTATGTCCCATACATCGAAACCCGGCCGAGTAACACTCGTCTAAAAAATTCAAATTTCGAATTCCAAGACCCCAATGTGGGGTAAAAACGGCATTTACGGTGTCCACAACAGATAACGCTTTTGATCAGCATCATCCAAAATACCAGAATCTTGAGTTTCAAAACGTCGAACGACCAATAAGGTTTTTCAAATATATTTGAGGGAAACAAATATTTATGCAAATATACAGTACTTATAACTTTTTTTTTTTTATTTATTTATTAAAATTAAAATGTTTCAGCATGCATTTATCATGCTATTACAAGTTTACTAACGTGTTCAATTACAAATAACAAATTACAATTACTAATATTTTTAGTTAGTGATATAGTGATACACATGCTAATGTTAGTTAATATTTATTTATTAGTGGTAATTTAAAATCGATCTTCGTCTTCGCTTGATTGTGATAGAAGGAGATCTTGGGTAGACGTGGTTTTAAACGCCGATTTTTCGTTTTTTTTCCCAGGTTGTAGAACCGTGCGCCATCAGATGTATTGAGATTAGCATGAAAGTTTTTGAATTGTATTTTTATCCAGTCTCGGAGAAGAGGGATTCCCGTGACTTATAACTTTATACATAATAATAGTACTACTCATAGATAATGATGAAACACACTGCGAAATTTAGAATTTTTACGCTATTGCAAAGATGTTTAAAGTATACCTTTTGTAACTTGTACCTACGTATAATAAGTAATAGTGTTTTATTTACATAGAATAATTTATGACTTTGACGTTTGCAATTTGTGAATATATTTCGTACAAATTGTACCAAGTCGTAATTTTTCATAATTTTTTTTGTTGCTTTTGGTAATTAAAATGTACAAGGTTCAGTATAATCATACCGTTTAGGGCGATGTTAAACATTTTATTACTGACATATAATTATATATGCAAACTTGCAGTAAGTAAATAAAATAATTATTTAAAAAGTTTTATATTGTATAACATAACTTTTCTAAAACTTTGAATTTTACAACTCGTTTTTCAACACATGATATAATCTGTTGTTATGATTTCATCTATAGATTTGAGATTCAAATTGAAATACTAACATTTTTAATATTGTTGTTTCGTTTCGAAATCTTCGAGGTTCAACGCAGCAGTGACACCTCAAATCAAATTTCTGTTCTAAAGAATTTTGAATTTCAATTTTAAAATTAAGAAATTGCTAAAACCAAATTTCCTACAATTTTTTTTTTTTAAACTGCACATTTAAATTACCATTTACCGTCTAAATAATTGAGTTGAAAAACTTTTACTAATTGCAAGACGCATCTTGGGACGAATTTGTGTCGGTCTCTCTGACATTTATCTAAAGGCGCCATAATTAAAGGATTTAGTTTTGGAGTTTTGATAACGTAATAACTAATAATAATTGAGTTTTAACACAAAAATTTATGAAAAATTCAGAATTTGGACAGTTTACACGTTTACAAAGTCATAAATGAGTAGATAATTTTTTCTATAATATGCAATGGTTTGTGAGCAATAATATTGAAAATTTTGAAAGTGCAGTACGTTGCCTATACCAAACACCTTCAAATCTGCATGACAATATAATAAAATACATAATGCGCTCAATTTCACTATTTGAGGTGTACTGTAAGATAAAA
>NC_040879.1:73640473-73694247 GCF_003676215.2 Rhopalosiphum maidis
TCTAATACACTAATATTACGACTTTTTTATAACAACACAATCTGTACCCCTGAACCTCATATTATATAAAAATTACTATTAAATCTATTTACAAATTATACATATATATACCATAAGCCATATGACAAAATGTGCGTAATAAAAACATGCAACTTTTACCTATGATAATAAACGACAATAACATAACTAATCTGTCAACAAGTACCAAGGGTCAATACTATAAGTAGAGCCCTATTTTACATGATACAGCCAGTCTGTTAACATCATTCTAGCCTGTCATATACCTCTTACACCGACTTATTGAGTTATACGCTATACTCTCCATTCACAGACCATTGCTGCTTGATTGACGGAAGTTGTTAATGTTATAATTTCTTACAAATCGAAGTACCAAGTGTTTTAATTCATTTTGTTCAATACCTTTTAATTCCAAAAGATCTTTATAACCTTGCTTCAATCAACCAATTTCGATATAATTGAGGTAAGATTATATTAACACATCTGACAAATAATAAAGTATCAGATTGTCATAAATAAATATATTCACGACATGCAGACTCAGGCATCCTAGTTGATTTAAATAATCTTAATAAATCCATACACTCACGACCCCTATTAATCGTAATAATACATGGGATTTAATAAAAAAATAAGATATACAATTGAGAACGTCGACACTCTTAATTTATAATTCATTAAAAAGTACTTAACTACTGACATCCCAGCTAATATATTATTATAAGGTAAAATTTCATCAATAGCAACGCGCAAGCATATTTTTGATTCATTACACAACTTTAACTTATTCATTCAAATTGTATATCTTGTTGTGAACTATTAAAGTAAGTTTTATTTAAATCAATATTACATTTGATTTATTTCGAGAACATCCACATCGTCAAATCTTAAATCTTAAATTCTTTCTTCATTCAATCAAGTGACATCAACCAGGTAAGAAATCATAATAATACATATTCACACAATTTTAACAATAAATCAACAACAAATTAACAAAATATACACGCTGACTCAAACTTTATCATAAATCACAACCTTCGTTTATAAATCTACGATCCCAATCAATCGTAATAATTATATACTTTAATCAATAATAAAAGATAGGATAAAGAAAGTCGACGTTCAGAATCCCTTTAATTATTATTCATTAAAATAGTGAACTATATTATCTCAGTTAATATATTATTACAAGGTGAAGTTTTATTAATAGCAAAGTAAAAGGCTTATTTTTAATTGATCACAAATAATAGAAAAAGAATTTTATCGCATACCCAGTGGCTGGTCAGCACACAACATCTGACACCATCGTCGACCACGCTGCAGAAATGTGAAGAAGAACAAGAACCGCTACATTATATTTATCATATTAGAATAAGTTTTAATAAAGAATATTTATTTATTTTTAATAGTGAAGACGGGATAAATTCAATATGGAACATACTAAATGCGATGGAAGCTAATCTACCTTACTGCTCGCAGGTGAATCCTAGTGAGCGTAACACAAAGGTTACTGAAATATGGATGGAATCATGAAACAATTTAAATTAATGGAATTAAAACAGACAGTAACTCTCATCCTGTTCCGCGGATCTAATTATATCGAATATGTTGATTGTAGTATTGAAAGTGACTTCAGGAGGATTTTGAGAGCTAAATATATTATAAGTACTAATAATAATATTTCTCTTATATTATTTTTTAAAACAAAATAATTGCATAAGAGTACTTATCTGAATTATCGTCAGAAGAAGAGTCAGACAAGTGTTAATGGGCCACACACAAGCTAAGTTTATTTCAGCTTAAATTCGAATACCAATTATTAGCTCGGGATCAAGATGAGATAAAAGAGTTTCATTCCAAGTTCGAATGATGACCTATATAAAGGGGCTATCCAATGTGGTTTCACATGGTGTACTTACAAAAATAAACCAATGCATTTTTAGTTCGACGGATAACGCGGCGGAATACAGTTGAGGGTGGAGTAATACGCAACGTCATCCGTTTGTGTTTTACGCTGATTTCGAAACTGCTTCAAAGTAATATAACAAGAAAGGTGAAAACACTTTGGCAATTCATTCGCACCAGCCAATGAGTTATGAACTTTCAGCAGTACCTTCGAATGACATTCCAGTTTAGCTACTCGAGCGATTTGATATCCCAAAGTCGCCAATAACCTCGAGTCTGAAAATCACATTGGTCGATAGCCAAACATTTTGTCAAAATTTTGGTTAAAATTTCTTTGAATATTGCAAAGCTTTTGAAGACTAACATTCTAATCAAAAACGACTGCGGAAAATCTATAATTACATGACGGTACCACCCACTGTAATCTATTGTACAGTGTTTACGGTACGAAACCTTAAGACAGCTAACCACTGTCATTTGTCAAGTAAATATCGACAAACACTGTGCAATACATGTAACACTTAAAGCTAAAGGCGCCTAGTTTTATCTCATGTTTTTTCATCATGAATATTTTACAACATGAGCTGACTGATACTTCAGATATAGGGAGAGTATACGAAGTGAAATATCATATCCAAAGAATCTTCACAATAAACATAATAATTTGCCATTTCTACCGGAAAACGTAATTCCATCAGGCTCTAAAGAATTTAAATTAATGCCGATGCTAAATTCAAGTAATATAAGTTAATAACATGTGAAATTAAGTAAGTAACATTCAATGAGTATCAAGTAAAGGATAAAATTAATAAATGTTATGAATTATACATAAATGAACACACTTATTATTATTATTGTTCTGTATTCCAGTGAAATATTTCATATAATAGATCAAATGTATAAATATAGATAAATAAATTTAGTTACATATTAGTCCCATACTCCCATTTCAATTTAAACAGTTATTATGTAAAATTATTTTTACTTTATTATTATAAAGGAAACAAAAATAATGACAAATAGGTTTGGATTATCAAGAAAAAATTATTTTTTCAAATTGTTACCTAAGTACTTTTTAAGAATATATATTATTTATCTTTTAAAGTTTAATGTCATATAATACACTAATACCCATCATATAGTTTAAAATATAACATAATTATTATATTTCAAATAATAAACGTAAACAAATATTTTTTTTAAGGTATATTTGAATACAAAAATTAAAACATATTATAAAATTTACTGGAAGTCTTAGAAGTTTTAACTGTATTTTGTTATTCCCGGAGATTTTATTTAATTATATATCCTTAATAGTTGTATACAAAATAGTCATAAAGAAATAATTTGATTTAATTTTTGTTTGATAAAAATTATCATTTAATTATTTAATTAATCAAGTTGGTATTTTTCTTGAAAATATTCTACAATTCTGTTAAATAAACAATCCACCATTAAACTATATTTTTGGGTCATAATAAAAATTGAAATTTACAAACATTCAATCATATCATTACAATATTGAATACAAATTAATTTTAAATACACTTAGTATTTAGTTTTGAATTAGGTATAACATCAAATATTTTAATGTGTTTCCACCTAAATACAAACTGTATAGTTTTGTTTTTCTATCTTTGATATACTTATGTATTATGAAATAAAATTATTAATTCAACGCCATTAAAAATTGTCCACTTTACAGCATATATAGGTAATTTACTACGTATTTATATATGTACAAATATATTTTATAATAGTTGCAATACTTGATGATGCTTATTAATTGTGTTTATAATTAATTTTTACCACAAAATATCAAACTTACAAAATGCTGTGACAACATTGGTTTTATTTAAATGCATGCAACAATACTAAGAACTTACAGAGCGCAATGTCATGCAGAGGTTCTTATAGTTTACATACTTCTCAACTTTGAACTATAAGATCAAAAATACAAAACAATATAGCATAACACCAATGGTATGCATTGTATTGATGTGTGAATGTAGTACTTACATAAACACGAGGTCTATCAATCAATCTTGTAAATGAAGTATTTCATCTCAAAGTTTTCAATTTTTTCTAAATAAATACATCTCTAATAGCAACTCTTGTACTTATTTAAATACAGTAGTAAGTACCTACTATACAACAGTTAAAAGTGGATATTCAAAGCAAATTCAATATAAATAATTATTTTGTGTTGTAATTAGTATATTTTCACTTCATATTAGGTAAGTTGATGATGATTTATCCAAACTAACTCTAAGTGTATAAAATTAATTTAAAATAAACACTGTTATGCATGAAAAACTCAATTGAAATGTTAAGTTTTGGTATGACACATATTATAACAGATCAATTGACTAACATACTTGTCGATGAATTCAAGTCATCTTTTCATTATAAGGTTTTATTATTTTTACTTGTAATTAATATTTATCATTGTTACTTTATGACTACTTTAAGTTTGCATTAAAAACAATTAGCTTGTTTTAAATAAATACATGCACAATCATAAACTTTCATTGGTTATATTTTAATATTAATGCTTTATTCTTATTTAATAATAAAACAAATAACAGATTGGGATAAATGTTGTAAGGGCAAATTTACTGATCAAAATATCAATTATGATTTTTAAACTTACTGATAGTTCAAAATTACTCATGTCATAACTTAATAGCTAATATTAAAAATAAGTTTGTAATGATATCCACATTATTACGCCACTTAGCTTCATAATTTAATATCATCATATTATTGTCAAGTATTATATTTCTAATACTCAACAAATAACTGTATTTATGAACAATAGTTTCATAAGTCAAAATTCATTACATTACCTTTACATACCTAGCCTATAATTAATTACATCTCAAAGACCAACATATTAACAACCAATAAATACTTGTACCCATGAAGTTTAAGATTATATAAAACCCACACCACTTAATAATTATACACATATATATTTATTAATTATATCTGTATCAAATAACATGTTTTTATTACACAAAAATACTTCACCAAATTATTCGATAATAACTTATGGAACAACAAGTCAAAAGGTAAATACTATAAATAGAGCATCCAAAATTGCCGTAAAATATGGGATAAACTCTAACTTAAATTAACTTATAGAGGAGATGAATTTCCCATGATCTTGATATCTTTTCACAATATAATTAATTTTTTTTATAGGAAAAAATAAAGTCATACATGATCTATTTCCATTACAAAAAATCCAACAATTATAATATACAAGTATGTATAATATTTAATTATAATTATCCTATTATTAAAACAAAATATATTGAAATCGTTATACAAGGTTATTGGACTCAATATTATTATTTTGAAACGGTGAATCAAGTCATAGAGTTACATTTCATTTCTAGAAATAAAAATTTAATTCAAGTTAAGAAAAAATGTTATGATTTATGTATCAACAACTTTTCAACACTTTTAGTTGTAATCAGTAACCTACCAACAAAATTAAAACTTTGAAAATATATCAAAAAATCTGAATAAGAAATGAAACTTGAAATTAATTAATAACTACCTATAGGCTTCTCTGAAATATAAAAAAAACAGTTAAACATTATGTCTTTGTTGCAACAGTCGACATACCGGCCTAGTGTCTGCCCTGGTTTAATGATGAAAATAACAACCATTAAAGTGTGGCGAAAACTACCCAAATTACATTTCTTTTTTGTTTGAAAATTACAGAATCTGTAGATATAAATAAATAATACACGAATACGAACCAACCGATCGATTTACAGTCTTTACCACTAACTGCAAGCGCCTAAACAATATCTACATAGCTATGTCTACATGTTGGATATAGACCAACGCAAACACGACCGTATACTTAAGGACTCTCGATACCGATACGGTATTATTTAAGGGACAACATTAAGGCAATTCATAATCTCGTCTTAGCCGCCCGAGATTTCTGCAGTTCAGAATTTTTTTCAGAATCAAAATCAGACATCTTGATGTTATGATATTCATAATATTACGAATATCATCATTTCAATTATGTTAATCATAACACACCTATTATTAATATCTAAACACTGTATTTAATACAATATCCAAAAATATTCATTATATCAAAATATATAACTAACTATAACACATCTTTGTACCCAATTATAATTATCAAAATTATACTTATTAATAATAGTAACATTTATACTTACTTTTAATCAAATGTCATTACTATATCTAATACACTAATATCACGACTTTTATAACAACCCATGAACTTCAATATTATATAAAATTACTATTAAATTTATTTATATCTATACATATATATACCATAAGCCATATGACGAAATGTGCGTTAATAAAAACACGCACCTTTTACCTATGTACCTTGATAATAAACGATTGTAATGATATTCATAATATTACGATATTCTTCAACTACCTTAGAATTATTGGGGCTAGTCTTTGGAATTACATATTTTCGAGAATATTTATGGGGACGACAATTTACTGTATTTTGCGATAATATTAGTCTCCAATATTATAAAACACTAAAAATCCCATCAGCCAGAATAGCTAGACTAACATTAAAATTATTAGATTTCACTTTCGAAATCTTATATAAAAGAGGCAAAGAAACCGAGTGGCAGATGCACTCTCGAGAAATGCCAATAATACAATTACTGTCGATGATGATATCCACATTGACAAATTATTACAATATGACATAAAAACATTGCAGTCCAAAGATCAATTCTGCACCGATATAATAAAAGCAATTAAAGATAATGACGGTCAAATAAGCAAAAACATATTAAGAAAATCACGACAATTTGTCATAATTAACGACATACTATTTCATAAACATTTCAGACCTCCTAATAAATTAACACAATTAGTAGTCGTACCAATACAAATAACCAACGACTTACTTAAATCTTATCACGAATCACCTATGGGCGGTCACACAGGTATTTCACGAACCATTCATAAATTACAGAATAAATATTATTGGCCTACCCTATCTAAAGACACAACTCAATTCATAAAAACCTGTCATCAATGTCAAATTAACAAAAAATTACCCGGAAAACCGATAGGACAATTACAACCTATCCCAATAACAAATAAACCAATGGACAGATTAGTCTTTGACTATCTAGGTCCATTAATCTCTAGTAATAAAAAGAAATACATATTAGTAGCTGCTTGTAGCAATACTAAATACATATTTACTAAAGCCGTTCATTCAGCAACTGCTGAATCAACAGTCAAATTTTTAATACAAATAATATCACATTGGGGATCATTTAAACAATTTTCATCCGATAGGGGTACACATTTCAAAAATAAATTAGTCGAAGAAGTTACACAAAACCTAGGTATTAAACAAATATTATCCACTGCCTATTCCCAAGAAACCCAGGGATTCGTAGAAAGGGTTAACGGAGTGTTATGCAGTTCATTAAAAAACTATATAAATGACGATAATCAGCATCGATGGTCTTATTTTTTACCATACATAACATTAGCATATAATGCAACCCCTCAAACATCTACAAATTACAGTCCTTTCTTTCTCATGCATGGTTTTGAACCATACTTCCCAATTGACAATAAAATAATACCCGAAGGAATACCCTATGACATATTTAAGTCATTAAAAGAATTAAATGATATAAGAAATAAAATACCACAAATAGTGAAAAAAAGCTCAAGAAAAACAAAAAATATATCACGACAAAAGTCACAGGATAATAAATTTTAATCCAGGTGACAAAGTCTTAATTAAATTTCCATTTTTACAAGTAGGGAAATCACACAAATTAGCCCAAAAATATAGAGGACCTTTCACAGTAAAAAAAAAATATCTGATCTAAATTATAAAATCGAATTAACCCTAAATAACAAACTAACTGAAGATATTATTCATGTTAGACGAATCAAACCCTATTATCAAAAATAATAACAAATGATAGTTTATGTATACTAACCAGAATTTACTCATTTACAGATTCTACCATAAAAACAATAAAAAATACTATCAATTTATTGAAACAAATTTTTCTTTCATCATTTATAGAAACCATGGATCTACAAGGACTATATCTTATACAGGATTATTCCTTTTATACTGACCATCATAAGGAATTACAGAAGGAATTTAATTACTACCAAAAAATAATGAGCAAAGAATTAAAAAAAAATTAAAAACATACAAAAACATTACACATTACGAAATGTTTCCAAAAAAATAATCCGATGCTCGTTAATGAATTAATAAATACTAGGGCCCAAATCATCAAAAATAAATTGATTAAAATAAGAATAACTGATGAATTTATAAATAAAAGATTTTCTATAAATAATTACATTCTCAGAAATAATAAAAAAATAGATGATTCATAAATCAATCTATTAAAATATAGTCTGGAAACCAATCCATTTATGAATTAAAAAAAAAAAAAAATTTCAATATTATATAAAAAAAAAATATATACAATTACTCAATTTTTCTTTTCTTCTTGTATTAAACTAATATTTTCATATAGTTCAACAAAATGAACATATTCAAATCAATAACCTGGTTCACCATCATAACATCCTCTTACACAAATGCATTCATAGCATATGATTGCTCTGGACCAAAACTCAACATCACCTCCTTTAATAGTCTACAAGTAGACTATTGTGAACAACCACCATTACCAAGTTCCAGACAAGTACCCAGGATCAAATTACTACAAAGGCTGAAATAAGAACAATATTCTACAGATCCTGCCTCATATCGGTCGACTACCTCATAACAAGATGTTCAGCATTTGATGACTCACAAGTAGTCGAAGGCGGCTTCTTCTCCGAAATATTAATATTAGGAGCTGTCAGATGTGCCGAACTTCATCAAAAATAAGTATACCTATTCCTAACCGGCGGAATGGTAGCAGGCCTAAAATCAACCAAACAATTACAGCCACTCATACCCTCATCGGAACACTGGATAGAGAAGGCAACTGCCAAGGAGCATCTTACTCTTCAGACAGAGGAACTTGGAAAAATGTAGTTGAACAAAGCAACTACAAAATAAACCTAGGGGAAGGAATCGCCAACTCACAAACTAAAGACAACATTCTAATAATGCCCACAGGAACCAGACTAAAACTATCTGGACTATACGGATTAGACACATTCAAAGGCGAAGTCATATGGTCCAATGACCAAATATTACAAAGTTGTGACAGAACCGACTTCGATGTGCTCTACGATGGACCAGCATCCATAATTATCGCCGATAAACAAAATCCATCAGGCCATGAAACACATACATACATAGTTGAATCCGAAAACATAGTTTTTGCATTAAAGAAAATTAAAAAAACATTTGCATGCGAAATACCTGTCATACAAACGGAACATCCACAGTTATATATTTTGATTGACTCTTCATTCATGAATCAATTTCAAACCAAACAAATCCTACCATACAACACGGACCTGATGGCATATGTAAACACAAAATTCGTTTACATCGAGAATTTTCTAAAGACAACAATGACTTCTCTATATGCTGACCTACTAACCAAACAATGCGAACTGGAAAGAAAAATAATAATTCAAAAATTATCACTAGCCTCACATAGCCTTTCAGAATTTGCATACGCCATGGGCGAAGGGCCAGGATACACAGCAATGAATGCAGGAGAGATAATATACCTCTTAAAATGTAAAGCAGTCAATGTAGAAATCAATACATTAAAAACCTGTTTTAATGAACTACCAATAATATACCAAAACAAAACCTACTACATGGCTCATAAAACACACACATTACAAAGTTATGGAACCGAAATAGACTGTAATACAATACTACCACCAGCTTTCCTACTAGAAGGCGAATGGTTTGGAATAGCACCGACACTCAGAGAAATCAAAAAACCTATTATTCTAAAACCATCAACCACATGGACCTGGACATATAAAAGCCCAGAAAATCTTATGGTAGCTAGAATATATAGTCACAAAATAATGAATGCACTGCAAAAGCACCTCTTATTCCCTCAAGAAATCGAAGCTGCCCAAAAAAACATTGCCAGACAATCACTAGGACACACCTACACGGACCAAGGCCTCAGATTACAAGGCCTCATAGACGAAAACACCATCGGACAAATGATAGAAAACAAACTACAAAAAATGTGGGTATGGTTTACCACACTTGGAACTTTCGTCTCCGGCCTATTAGGAATACTTTTTATTACAAAAATAATAATTAGTCTATTAAACACAGGACTTAACATATCATTACTTTACCAAACATTTGGATGGAGTATAAAAATGTTAGCTGGTATCTTCACTAACTTAACACAATTTATCATGCATAAACAACATGAAAACCAATTCAAAGAGAACACGAATGACAACAAAACACACAAAGAAGATATCAAACAACAACTTGAACAACACCAATATGTCTTGACTAAACCAAAGAAGAATCCTCCTAAAGACACTATATCCATATAACCATTTATATTATTTTAAACTATTTAACCATTTATATTATTTTAAACTATTTAACCATTTTATTATTTCAAACTTTTTAACCATATCAATCAAATTATACAACTATTATATTTAATCAATTACAGGTACTTTATAAAAATATTTTATCAAATTATATAACTATCAACCATATGAAATATTTACAAAAAAATTTCAATATTATATAACTTTTTCTCAAAATTCAAAATTTTTTTTAAATGATCCCAATTATGTCATATTATGAGGGCATAATATCAAAAAACTAGGGTGG
The DNA here is from genome assembly GCF_003676215.2 of Rhopalosiphum maidis. Lineage (NCBI taxonomy): Eukaryota > Metazoa > Arthropoda > Insecta > Hemiptera > Aphididae > Rhopalosiphum > Rhopalosiphum maidis. Next base: position 73,651,209 of record NC_040879.1, read on the forward strand.
ATTTAATGATATTCATAATATTACGAATATCATCATTTCAATTATGTTAATCATAAGTCATAACACACCTATTATAAATATCTAAAACACCATAATACAATATCCAAAAGTAAGCATAATATCAAAATATATGACTGACCATAACACATCTTTGTACCCCATTATAACAATCAAAATTATACTTATTAATAATAACTAATAACACTTATACTTGCCATTAATCAAATATCATTACTATATCTAATACACTAATATTACAATCTTTATAATAACATATCTGTACCCATGAACCTCAATATTATATAAAATTATAATTAAATCTATTTATACCTATACATATATATACCATAAGCCATATGACAAAATGTACATTACTAAAAACACGCACCTTTTACCTATGTACCTTGATAATAAACGACAATAACATAACAAATCTGTCAACAAGCACCAAGGGTCAAAACTATAAGTAGAGTCCTCTTTACATGATACAGCCTGTCTGCTAACATCATTCTAGCCTGTCATATACCTTTTGCACCGACTTATTGAGTTAATCGCTGTACTCTCAATTCACGGATGATTGCTGCTTGGTTGACGGAAATTGTTACTGTTATAATTTCTTACAAATTAAAAACATTAAGTGTTATAAATTAATTTTATTCAATACCTTTTGGTTTCAAAAGATCTTTGTAACCTACCATCAGGTAAGAAATTATATTAATACATCTGATAAATAATAAAATATCAGGTTGTTATAAATAAATATATACACGACATGCAGACTCAGGCATCCTAGTTGATTTAAATAATCTTAATAAATCCATACACTCACGACCCCTATTAATCGTAATAATACATGGGATTTAATAAAAAAAATAAGATATACAATTGAGAACGTCGACACTCTTGATTTTATCACTTATAGTTCATTAAAAAAATACTTAACTACTGACATCTCAGCTAACATATTATTATAAGGTAAAGTTTCATCAATAGCAACGCGCAAGCTTATTTTTGATTCATTACATTGAACTGACTTTAATTTTGTCAAAACTTTACGTCTTGTTAGCTCAAATTAGTAGCGTGGCCCCTTAACGTAGCATTCGGTGCGCGTGAAAACTGGTTGTAAATGATGGACACAAACCGCCACAATGTGATGATTCGGCACAAATTGTGTCGGAGACTTCGTACGCGGCGTTGACGCGACAGCAAACCAACGAAAATATGACACGAGGTACCTACATAGGTCGTAGATTAGGTCGGTGCCTAAAACACATGCACGGAGAACATAAGTTGACATTCACGAACATTATTAAAAACCTTATACTAAGGTCTATGTTAAAAACTATATTATTAGTGTTTGCGTTCGCGACTAAAGCGTGACGCAACGATAAGCGAGCGATCAAAAAACCACTAAAACACGATTGCAAAACGGCGGAACACCGACTCGCACGAAATACCTACAACGACGATTGATGAAACACGAAAGACAGCCGTTGTCGGCAGTGTGACGATCACCTTCTCCACACTCCGTGACGCAAAGCATCTATCGTTGCGTGACGGTTAATAATATATTTTGCATTTTTGGCGAACGAAAATTCAAATGGAATTTGAAACCAACAATAGTACAAATAGTAAGTATTACGTACCGAAAACACACAAGAAACAGCGTAGCGGCGAGAACCGTTGAGAATCGTACACCCACCGGTATCACGATTCACGTTAGGAATAATCGCATTATTGGCGATGATTTATCGACCGTAATGACAATATTGAACACAAATACACAATATTGAATATAGTGATTTTTGAGCATGTATTTAATTCCATTGATTAACGTGTCACTTAATTTAAATTGTGACACATACATATTTTTTAAATGTGATTTATTATTTACACAATTACGCGAATTGATAATTTTAGAAAAATGCAGACTAATTTTGAAATGTTAGGTAACCATTTTTGGGTACTTCCCTGTTATACGAGACTACCATGATTTCTGACATCACAATCCAGTTATTTAAGACTACCAAAATGGTACTTTCCTGTTATACGAGACTACGGCTATTTTTGTGACTACCACCTAAGACTACCTCTGTTATCGCGACTACCACAATTAGCTGAACGATATCCACGCTTTATTTGTGGATTTACCATATTTTACCATAATCATTTTTTGTATTTATTATAATTATATTATTTTACTGTTTTTAGTGACCGTACGCCACATATGTAGCGTGTGTTGTGTAAAATACATTAAAAATGATTACTGGGTATTTAAATCCTTTTTTTATACATATAATGCAAATATAGTCAGCCATCCCAAGTCCCAACAATATCTACTGATTAGAAAAATATCAAAGAATTAAATATGTGGGTGCATTATACAAATATACAATAAATATTAAATAAAACTAAGATAGTTTGTGATAATAGGAAAGTGTGCAAATTTTGGTAGTCTTAGATAACAGGATTGTGGTGTTTCACAAAACAACCACGGTAGTCTTATATAACGGAGGTAGTCGCGAAAATAGCCGTAGTCTCGTATAACAGGAAAGTACCCATTTTTGTTTTAAGTTAGATTTAAATTAATAAGAACATTTATTTATAAGTACTATTATGTGCCTGATTTCCATACCTTAAGTATTAAAAATAGAAACGTTTTGTCTCGTTTGTGTATATCTATTCATTTTCCAATATAAAATCAAATGCACACCCAATGAACGCGTATATTTTCAGTGAACGTGTTCCTTTTAAAATTACCGAATGTGAATGTAAATAAATAAGTTAATGTTTTGTACATTGACCGTAAAAGTGAACAAGATAATTAATACTATCAAATGTCAAATATAATCCGATCAAATAGATATGCAGAAATATTCAAGAAAAAATTGTTATCATTAGCTCGAAACTATTACGAATCGTAAAAATTATTTACAAAAAACCAGTAAAATACAAATGATAAATATATACAATTACATAAAAAAACACGTTCTATACTAATAAATTATACTTAAAACAATGCTTATATCTGTACGCATTACCATTGATCGACCAATTATCGAATTGGCCTACACAAAAAAAATACTCACAGTCCGATCGTCCTCGTTCAGGGTTTTCCAAACATCGAAACGATCCCGATCTTGCCGTAGGTGAACCGGAATGCGTGTAATGGCGATTAAATTTTCTGTCGCGCGCGTATAATGGTTGTCGGTTGACGGTGGTAAACAGTTGATTTAAAAACAATGATAGTAAATAATTTATTATGGTAAAAATTAAAAATTGAAATCGCAACTCGGAATACTCGTAATGTACACGACGAACGTAGTGATGGTACTAAATCAAGTATTCGACTGTTGAAGTGTAATTACTTGTTACTGACAATGTAGTCTGTTCGAAGTGCGGGTATCAGCGAAGCAGCGCCCCACGAGGCTTCATATCTCCGGAGTGGGGGGACTGCGGTAGTCATTGGCTATTACAATTTATGCGTATCTAATCCGTAATAATTTTATGACAAAGGCCGGACACCAGTTGAACGCAGTGAGCACATGCTTGGAAAGTAGATGGCATTATGGCAATGAATAGAACATATTATATTATATTTGTTGGAAAACAATAAAAACTCAATATTCCTTTCTGAACTCAATGCCAAGTAGGTATTTATTATATGTCCGTTTATGTTATATAAAAATGTATAATACCATGCCCATGCATTGTGTTCATATCTGTTTTTGTCGACAACACAACACTATTGTTAGGAACCCTTGCACACACACTTTAGATTAGTAAGCATATTATACAATAATATAGTAGTGTAAGCAATATGATTATTTTTTTTTGTAAGCGACTGCGTCGCCAAGACAAGAACGTAGAATAAGCAAGAGTTAGTCGTGAATAAGTAGCCGATTCGTATAATACTGTGTTGTTAAAATATTCTTATAATAAAATAATTAATAAAATATTTTCTTAAAGTTAAACAGATTTTGTGTAGTGTTTTGAATACAACCCGTAAGTGAACGAACTCTTTTACAACATATATATACCTTTTGGCCTTAACCGAAAGAGTATATAACACTATACCTATATAATATACATACACATATATATATATATACATCCACATTTCTATTGAAAAGACAGCAACTGTCGTACGACACAGCGGTGTCACAAGCAGTCGACTATACTGAGAAAATATTTAATCATTATATTATTAGACAAACATACGTAGGCTGTATATATCATTAAAATATTAATCTACAATACTATTTAAATACACAACAAAACGGTGAAAACGATTTCAAAATTGTATTACTATTATACATTTATACCGAAAATCCATCTACGTATTATTTACTATTAACAATAAATATAGTATATGTATATACCTACAACTATAAATTAATTTATTAATTTATTATTAAGGCACCACCATATACACAAATAGTGTTTGAAATTTGAGGGGGGGGCTGTATCTCAGTTCTGTTCTGGATTTCGAATGTATTATGTTATTAAATCATTAGTTTTTGGAGGGGCTATAGCAATTCTAGGAGGGTTAAGCCCCCCAAGCCCCACCTTATTTGCGCCTGTGGGCACCACGGCAAATAATAGATACTATTATAACAATACTACAACTACACTAAAAATGTAGATAACCATCTATAAATTGTCCGATGATAAATTGTAATTTTCAAAATTTGTGAATAATTGATAATCAATTATTGATTTAATCGATGGTATTACAAAGTAATTGCTTAATTTTGTAATATCGGAATAATAAATCATCTAATTTTTCTATCCCACATTGATCTATACTATTTTTTTTACATAATTTTATTTATGTAAAATAAATATTAATTAATAAATATTTATTTATTTATTTTCTTAAGCTGACTGGATATTTTTAAGTTTTTTAAATATCTAATCTTCTGTTTAATCTATCTCTCGTCTAAAAAAACATCGCTAGTTATAAAACTATATACTAAATTGTCTATATTAACTAAATTAACTATATCAACTAATTATATTAAGAATCAAAAAATGAAAATTCCTCGCTGTAGTACATACTGCAATATATATACAATAATAATTAATGATTATGTACTGTGTATGCCAAGTTCGGAATTTTAATTGTATTATAGCCTTTTATTAACAGTTAGAAATCCTGTTGGCGCCACGTCCGATCCTACTTTTTGGATTCACGGTTATCTGACACGACTCGCGGTCTGTTGGAGACGGGAAAAGGTTACTCGGTATATGTGTAATATGTAACTGTGTAAGTAAATACAAATTAATGGTACAACAGTACTAAATACGAAAGCTACTGCTCTCAATAATATATATATATAATTAAAATAACAGTTCGACAGTTGTCGCAAATGTACAAAAACTGGTACAATATATAATATAGTATACTAACAAGGGGCCCCAGAATAATAAAACAAAAAAGAAAACAACACATAGAAGTATTTTTACAATAAATAACGTTAAAGGTAACTTCTAATATAAAATGTGAGAGACCAGAGACCTAATTTCCGGTTGACACAGTCGACGTAAATTCACTGGTCCAAGTTGCAAATACTGGCGGAACGGAATAATAGAGGCCGTGCTTAGCGACATAGTGATATAATAATATAATAATAATAATATATAATATATATAATCCTATTGTACGTGTGTATGTCACTGAACTCCTAAACGGCTGGACCGATTTGAATGAATTTTCTTGTGTACGTTTGGGTGACGCCCTGAATGGTTTAGATTCACAAATCAGCCTGATAAAGTGAATTATTAGTTCGTCCCTAAATTGTTTAAGGAACCTCTGTACAAAATTTTAAGTATTTTTAATTGTTTGATAATTGTTTGTTATTTTTTCTATTTTTTCTAAGCGGTTGCTAAGATACTAAAAATATCAAAAAATAAAAATAAAACATATTTAAGTGCATATTTGACATATTTATTATTAAAGATTTTTAATTTTTAATATGACATTAGAATATTTAAATGTGAATGCGGAAATGGTACCACACATCGTTGTACCTTTTATAGGAGATGGTGCCTGTTTATTTAATTCGCTCTCCTATCTTATGTACGGCATCGAGCAAATGGCCACATATATACTTATTATAGAGTATTGTAGGTATAAGTACTAAGTATACTAACGTTTTTTTGAACATTATGTATGATTTATATACATACCTATCCATCTACGAATGTAAACGTTCTAATACAAATAATAATTATTACCTATTTGTTAAAACAATATGAAACCACTATTACATAATTACTTTTTTATACATAATTATACTATACAATTATTATAGTGATATTTGTTTTCTAACTTTAATAAAAATAGACATTTAAAAATATAAATAAGTGATTTATATAATCTACTGTAAGCAATAATAATATTTTTTATTACTATACAAACATTTCAAAACATATATTAGATGAGAAATTTAGACATTGATCTAGTGAAATGATAAAAAATCTGAAAACAGATTTGAATTAGCTATTATATAGTTATTAATTACGTATACTGACCGATTTTCCTGCATTTTTTTTGTTGCCTATAACTTCTTCAAAAATTGAAATATGGCAATTTTTAATTTTAACTATTTCAATATAACTTTTTTTGTATCGAAGATGATAAAATCAAAAATGTGGGAAAGTTGATGTCAAGTAGACTTAACAAAAAATTAAAATCTATTTTCATATTTATTATAATTTCACTAGATCAATCAGTACATTTAGCAAAGAATACGTCTAAATTTCTATATTCCACGATTTTCCACGTGTAGGTAATCAAAATGTTATGAAGCATTTTTGTTCTTGAATTAATTATGCTAATTAATCATGACTAAACCACACTACTATAGGTAGTAGAACATGTACGCTAACGCGCATATAGTCGCAACTAAAAATTTAATATATACTGTCAAAGATCAATCCAAACAGTAAGAACTTTATATTATAAACTAATCACATACGGCCGATACTTAAATATAAAATTTAATTTATGCTATATTCATGTAATATATGTTTTAGTTATATGTATAAACGACGACTGTAACGCGAACTATCAGTAGGTATATTTTATTTAATGATTAATTTTGAAACCAATAAAAGTTGTATTGTAATCGTTAGATTAAAATTTAAAAAAAAATAGCTATTTATAATAATATTGTAGGTATTTTATGATGTGTATATAGTTAAATGTTTGTAATACTTATTTTCTGTGTAAGTAGGTATAATATTTGTTTAAATACATATTATATATGAATACGATAAACGATAATTATATTTCTTACTACCTTGCTACCTATATGTTACATATTAAATAGCATTGATAATGTTGATACTTGATGTGTTAAATGTATTACAATGAAAGAGAATTTGGAAGGGTTTAAACAAATATGAATAATGGTATTACCTAATTAATGTACCTACTTTAGTACCTACCTAATTGTGTTTCACACTCCATTCGTCATAAACTCATAAAACATTTCTTAAGAATTTTCTTAGATGGTATCTGGACCTATACGAAAGAAAAAGTTAAGAGCAACTTTAATATTATATATTATTTAAAATTCAATTTCCAATACTTTTTTTGAATCTATAAACACTATCTTACGAAACGAGTGGCCAGTGAAATCGTCAGAACATATGGCATGCACATTTAAAATTATTATCATAAGTATATTATTTTAAAATAAATATCTTTATAGAAGGAGTTAAATTAACAGTATCGTCCACGGTGCCAGTAATTAAATGTGATAAAGACATATGATATGCGCAAGCCTATTTTAAATTTTTACTTTAAAGCTTGCGTATGAAATATGAATTTTATCAATTAGAGCCGGAAGCTGATATCAATATCGAAGTCTAATTCAAATGCCATTCTATAACCATAATGAAGGACTTAAAAGACTCAGTGTCATTCAGTGTTCTGTCTAAAATATTTTGGCTATGATTTTTTGTTAATATTTTTTATATTTTATTTTCCTATCACTTTAATATTTCAAATGTTATTTCTTGTATAGAATATGAATTGTCAGAAATATGGATATTAGTTTTAGGATAGTTCTCTTCCACTATAATAATAACAGGTAAGTGCCAAATGTATGCTATATTTTGGTATCCGAAATGTATATGTTAGGTACCTACATACAAAGTCTGAAATTGTACATTTCGAATTGTACGATGTTGCTGTACAAAGTAACTAGATTGTACAAATTAGGTCAATTCAATATTTCAATTTATTAACTTCACCTACTTTTACGAGTATATCGTAGCGACTCAAACGTTTGTAGTCTAATGAAGTCTTATTTTTCCGATTTTTAGCTTCAAGTACCTCATTTATTATTTTTTTTGTAATTTTCTTCATTAGGTATGGCCATTGAATTTACACTTAAATTAATATTTTCAATTTTTTCGTCAAACAAATTTTTAAAATTAATATTATTTTCCACTTCACTCATTTTGCCCGATTGTATAATACTATAATCACACTAATATAAGTTGAAATATTGCAGCAGTTCCGCGTACAATGCACTAGTCTGTACTAAAATCTGTTTAAATTATATTTCTGATCGACAGTATTGTAAAGTCGCTAAGATAAACTTTATCATTTTTATTGTATTATACCTTTACTAATATAAGTAATATGTTAGATTCCACATAACGTGAGAAACACAACTCATAAGGCTATATAAGAACTGATGATATTATGTATCTTATGATAGATTCACGTATTTTATTTTGTACCACAATGTGTACAGTGTACATAGTAATATGTATTTTTTTTATACGAAAAATTGTAATTTTTAGAATATGGTTTTAAATTTTGTGGTTTGTACAATGATTGTACACTTCGTAATTTGTACAGTAATTATTGTACAGCAATATTGTACAATTCACAATGTGTACAAAAATCATTGTACAAATTGCGAAATGTACAATTCCGGACTTTGTATGTAACATATAGAAATAATACATTGATCACTATCATGATTAAGGTACGAATAAATAATATCTTATCCATTGTTGACATCACGTTTCGATTCCTATAATATCCAAAAATAATTTTACAAAACACGATTTGAAACTTTGAACAGATAAATATTATATTTGTTGTGTTTTTGGATCGTATTTGTAATCATTCTGCTTTCGTTATTTGAATAATATAATATGCCAATTGCACCTGACACAGTACAGTTAAATGTAGAATAAGGTTATTTAAATGTTAGATTAAAGTAAATATATGACGTATGTACGGCATGGTTACAAGGTACGTTTAATGGTTCGAATACATAAAATACCGACTTTCTTCATCCACATTTTATAAAGTTATAATTTAAAAAGGAGGAAGTTGATAATCGCTCTGTTGTATAGTATGTAACGAATAAACCTCGTTATTGAAAGGTAACTCACTGTAATGTACCTACGAGTTAGATTTGAAATTAATGATAAATCATTAAATACAAAAAATGATTATATAATAAAGCCGAAGACAGTCTACCAGTCATCAGCCTATTAAAGTATAAGTATATTAATGTATATATTTTATTATATACATTTATATTACTATAATGCTATCAAAATAATTTGTTTTTACAGTAATTATAGTAATTATTTAAAGTAATTCTGTATAATAGGGTAAATTTATTTTTCCCGAATACATTATAGTCGAAAATATCTTTACGTGTATAAAATTTTATAAAATAGATTAAAAATTTCAAGTACCGTCGATTATTATCTTAAATTACATCAAAACTACTAAAATTTTAATTCTTCGTTTAAATAATATCTAATTTCATCCAAATTTTAACTTAATGTATATATATATATATATAACGGTATTTTCAAGATTTTTCTATTACAGTTTGAACTACTTAAGAGAATCCTTATATTATATTTTTAATTCTTAGCTATTGAACATTTTATACATTTTTAACTACAATGATATTTCCTAATGTTAGAGGTTTTGACGTAATTTGTGAAAATATGAACTTCAAATGATTATAAATAAAAAATGTGCATGTTATGTATTTTTAATATTTTATACATCTATAGATTCTAAAACAACAAGTTATGAGGAAATTTTTTATGATTTAACACAACACTAAATTAACGTACACACAAATAAATTAAATAAGTAATTTTACTTTATTATTAGTAATAATTATAATTTATTACTAATGGCTAATGTCAATAAATCGATACAAATGTAATAAAAAGATTGAGTTGACTGACCTGCCCTCTGACAACGCTTCGTGTTACACCAAAATCCTCGTGTCAGCGGATTCCTTGGTCTCGCCTCTATAACAACACACTATTCCTGATGCTCGTAAATATTATTATGTAAAATTTATTATTATTCAGGGGTTCATAATAATAAGATAGAAAACTAAAAGTAATTAAAAATTTTAATTATTTTGGTTAAAATTTCATTTACGATTATTAACTTTTGAAGGTACAACAAAATATCAAAAATCGATCGAAGAAAAATCTAAAATGCTTAGTTATTTTACAAATATGGATATTAAAGTGCACGCAGTAGAATACAACGCTTGTACCCATCTATATATTGAATATTGATTATGAGTTATGACTATTAAGATAACGAAATATAGGTATATACTAATATTACATAACAATAAATTCCAAATTCCAATATTATACGAGTACTTATATTTCCAATGAGAATTGAAATAAAATAATATAATAGAAGTTCTAGTAAGTAATATAATATTATAATATTATACAAATATGATATTATTATTATTATTATTAATAGTTATTAAGTTTAAGTATGATAAAAAAAATTTTATTATCTTGTAAAATATACAATTGTAATATAATTGTGAGATATTGTAAATTGTAATAGAGATCGAATGGACAAATTTCTAGATTTGTGTACGTTCATATCTTGTCATCAGGACACAGCTCGTATATCGAAAAAAAACATTTATAGGGCACAATTTGTGTGACCTAGAAAAAACCTAGGAAAAAAATCTATGTTTAGGAAAAAAACTCATTTGGAACCGTATGGGTCACTGTAATGGATGATTTAAGTTTGAATTCAATGATATATCATTGTATTCAAAAAACGATTCTGAGTACTTGAGACGAGACAATCTATCAGCCTATATCATTAAGTATATTTCACCATGGGCTTTAAAAAAATATAGATACAGTTATTAAAGTAATTTATTTTACTACTGATATTAGTATATTACAGCAGATTGATTTAATTTATTATATTATTAGAATAATAATATATATTTATACCATATGATATTACTGTTAAATTTTCAGTTAATAATACTTTACTTACTGTAAATACTGTAAAGCCTATTCACACTGGTTCATACTACAACAATAAATTATGTTACATAACACAATACGGCTAACTACCGACCGATAACATATTCACTTACAATATTAACTGTAAGAGTTATTGTCAATACACATGCACACCATGTAAGAATAATAGTTCACTGTACACATTAGACTTCGACATTGCAAAGTGCAAACTATAGAACTCCGTAAGACTACGATACAATCATCTGCTATTACTATAAAACTTTAAATTATATACTTTGTAAGTATTAACTGTTTATAAGTATTTAGTATACAATAAGACTAGTAATAAATATTATTGAGTCCTGGTTATTAAATAAATTTTAGATCCTTAAATCTATCATCTCCGGCTACGGTAATTATATCCGCAAGGCCCCCGACTTTCTGTGTATCTTATATTTAATTAGTCATCCCATCATGGCCACGTTACAATATAATTATTAGATCATTTACCTAAATAAATGTACATACCTACTTTGAAAAAAATCATTGCATAATATAATTAAAAGTTTAAGTTTTAACAAAATATATTTTTGAATTATAACAAAATAATTATACCATCGTTATTCATTGTCAAAATACGTAATTTCGTGCAAATTTGAACTACTAAAATATACAGAAATAATTGTGTGTATATTTTTAAAATTCTTTAGTTCCAGTATGACATGAGAAACATTGTATTATATTTTCCAACATTATATAGCTATAAAAATTTAAGATTTTATAAAAATTGTATTACGAAATATATGTAATTTGTAAATTTTTGTGATTTTAACGATTTTGTAAAAATTATATTTTTAATGTATATAAATTACTCTATAAGAGTCAAAATATTTTGTTAATTATATTATGTGTAGAAAACGCTAACATAAGTATTCTGTGAAAATTTCAAGTATCTAAAAAAGGTAAGGTTATTCGTTTTTAAGTAACACACAAAAAAAAAAAAAATCGCTTCGTTCAGAATTTAAAATATATCAACAGTGGCTATTTTTCGTTTGCATATACATAAATGTAAGTATTTTTAATTTATATTATTTTACAACATATACTTTTTATATAAGTTATATTCAGATGCCTAATAATATTTTTATAATTTCTAATTAAAAAAAAAATATTTAATTTTTTTATATTTAATTATTATAACCAATAAAAAAAATAATACTTATAAAAAAGTATTTGAGGCGAATTTAAATTCTATTTTTTTTTTATAATTTACCTAATAGTCCTAATAAATTATATAAATTTATTTTTGTTTCGAACTATTTCTTATTTTGGACCAGATAAGCTTTTAAAGATGTTTTTAACAATTAAATTTAAATTATTCACTAACTATGTAGGGACTATAGCAAGGTAATAGTTAAAAAACGATAATTAGCTGTAATATGTTATGGACGTAGGTAGACGATTATAGACTATAAAGTCTGGACGATTGTTAATTATTATTTATTACTCTTCATTATACATTGTTTATTAACTTAAAAATTATATTAGTTATAATTAATAACTTATACCATTTGGCTATAACTTACAGGATTACAACCTATATTCTAATTCAAAATACTGATTAAGAAGAATTTGAACATATTTTATTGTTAAAATTTTTATTAAAATATAGTATGATGATAAGATTTTTGCGGTAATCAAAGTGGATATATTTATATTTTCATATTTTTTTTTATTATGTAAAAATGTCATAATATACTTATTGTGCAATAATAAGACCAACACTAAAATCTAATACTTTAACTGACTTCGTTTGTTATAGTAAATACGGCACTTCTATACCAAAATTTAACGGCGTTGGGGAACGTGTTATAATATATAGGGTTTTCAGAGCCTTCAGAGCCTTTTGAATTATAATTTTAATCTTATCTATATATATCTTCGTCTAACATGCACGTTGGTCACGCCCTACTAATTAAATGTTTTTACTTCTGTTTCGATCATAAAATTTATTTAGTACGAATTTTATTTATCTAACTATACTATAAAATGCCGATTAAAACATTTATCATAATAATAGTAATATTCAATATTGGTAATTGCTTAATTTGAATATTATTTGATAATCATCTGACTATTTCATTATGTGTTTATGTTATTTTTAATTTGTATATGTCTTATTTAATATTTACTATGCCACTGCCAGTTTGATATTGTTAAAGTTTAAGATTAATTAAAAAGAATGTGTGATTACTTTATTCCCAAATTAAAAAAAAATATATTATAAAATATTTTTTTAATAAAAATTAATTGAACAAAATAGTTCTTTATAAAGTGTTATATTTTAATTGTGCGCTGATGCTCGCACATATCACAGATAGCAAAAGCAATTTTATATTATCGTAGTCTCTGTTTTATTTTATTTGTTTGCGTTAAATGAGACTACAATATTATTAGACAAAATCGGGAAAACTAGTGAAATTACGCAAAAAAACTTAATATTGTAAAAAATAGTAAAACTTTAAGAGTTAATTTTAATATACCTAAAATGTGTACATCTATAATAAATATGTTATATGTGTAATATGTATATTTATATCTACATTAAATGTTGAAAGTATTTTTTAAATAATACAGGTTTTTTTTATTATTATTATATAACATACTTATAATTAAATTATTTGTTCTCAATTAATTTTTGGCTTGCTAAAAAAATTTCACGGCCTGAATTACTGACCCAGTCCATCCCTGTGGCCTGTTTCTATGTATACCTATACGCATATAGTCACTATAATATAGTTAGTATAGTGACTATATAAAGTACGGATTACCAAAATACAATTTAATAGTACTAACGACTATTCCTTGTATTTAAAATATTTTAAAAGTGTGCACACATAGACTAGTACAAGAATTTAAGATACTATAGTTTTACCTATGTATTAAAAATACATATAGATGTGATTATTAGCGACGGGCTTATTATTGCATGAAAAATAGAATCATCGATTACCTACGTCACCAGAATAAAAATAAAGTACTATTAAAAACACAGAAGTTCTGTGAATTATATAGCGATTATTATAGGGAGTTACCCGTTTTCGCCATAGCCCTTTTCCGCTAAAAACGAAAAAGATACGATTTCCGTTTCCGTCAAAAGCCATTTTCGCCAAAAAAAAGTTTGGAAACCACTGGTTTTAACTTTTAAGCAATATTGAATATATGTCGTGGTATCGGAAGTATCGGATTGTTTTTCTTTTGACTTTATGTCAGACATCTCTGATGACAGCAGTTATGGTAAGTACGCCGATTATATCTTAGAAAACTATATTGATGAAAATTCGAAATTTCCGCCAAGTATGTGGGCTTGATATACAGTGACATTGCACAGAAAAATCAACAATTGTGAATCTTTTCATTCTCATATAAATATGAGAAATTCTCATATAAATTCAATAAATAATTTTATAAGGCACACCCATCATTTTTTACGTTTTTACAAATACTTAAAGATACGATACAAACGGATACTTTATCAAAATTAACAGTGCTCAAAATAATATAAAAAAAATTCCAAAAAACAAAAAAATATTAAACCGTTTAAAACTACAGAAGACGCAATTACAAAAAAAAATTCCAATGATATTATAAAAGGTACACTTTTGTCAAAACTGTTTCTTTTAATTATAAGATTTTTAAAACTTGACATATACTTGTATTATAATTTAGATTTTCTGTCACATATTTAAATATTCAAAAATGACGATATGTGTTTTTTCAAAACTCTTTGAGACTATATTTTAATATATTTTTATTTATTTTTTATTATTTAATATTTTAAAAACTAATATAATTGCGCCTATATTAGACTAATACAATATTATTATTTAATTTTATTAAAATTAATTGTAATGATGAGAATATGTAACAATTGTATACGATTCCCAAATAGTAATTTGTGGAAATGTCTTTTAATAAAAATAAATTTTGGCGGAAACGGGACATGCCCTTATTATAAATTATCAAACGAAAGAGTTAATACTTACGTTCACTGCCCAGTACAGTTAGAGACCGTTCAGACCATTCAACCACCATTAAAAAATGTATGGTTTTTTTTCACGTTTATATTATAACGTACACACAAAATACTTTTTTTATTTATTAATTTAATTATGTTTTATTTAAAATCTATATAGCTATAACGACAATATCTCAATAAGAGGATACTTCACCCGCTGCATTGTATCCGTCCTACAAATATATACAACATAGAAAAAACCATTTCCCGCGGGCGAGAACCACTCAAGCTGTAGTCCAAGTTTAACAAACAAATTTTCACACTAGAAAGAGGAGGTTTTTGGGTGTACAATTTTTTTTTTTTTTTTTAGATACTAAATGAAAAAAAAGTTATTCAAGTTTGAATAACATTTAAAATAATGGATTTTTAAACGATAAGAACTTTTAGCGTATTAGTGATATTAAAAAACTAAAGACGATATTGCACAGCCAATATTTTCCTTTTTAAAATGTGAAAATTTGATTATTAACTAAAACTACAGCCCTAGTGGTTCTTGTTCGCGTGAAACAGTTTTTAGCGTTTTTACTATGTTATACATGAGATAAAGACGCATGCGGGACGTCGGTAATACTAAGAGTGTCTATGACTGACTGTTCTTAATCGTAAATCGTAATGTGTCGGGCAGGGCGCGGTGGTCGACGGTCAACGCGCAAAGACGGCGCATTTTCTTGAGTCAAACATAAAAACAAAATCTAAGTCAGCAGATTCCTGAAACGGTCTCGACGCAGTTCGTCACATTATTCCTGATGCTCGTTAAAAAATTATGTATAAAATATTATTATTATTATTATTATTATTATTCAGTGGTTTATAAGTTCATAACACTTGATGATATTATTATTTTATAATATACGAGTATATTTGTAATTTACAATGTGAATGTTTTTGTAAAAAATGTGTTCTCCTGTATAGGTATTCGTATATGGTATTCGTCAATGGATAAAGGACAAATAAATTACTAATTACTTATTATTAACAGTATTATTATTTGATGTTTTTTGAAAATATTAATTCAACTATTACTAATTACTATAATAGAAAAATAAACAATAAATTACTAATAGTGATATAAATAAATCATAAAATATAATAAATTATAAAAATAATAAATTCGTCTTTACTCAGAATTATTTTTTGCATGCAATTATACAATAATATAGTAATATCATTGAATTCAAATTTAAGTATTCGACGCGTCCATTATACAGTGCAGACCATTGACTTGCTTATTCAATGATGAGCAGATGAGGTACACACACGAAACCTACCACCTTTAATAATAATGATTATTTATTTTAATTTATTTAATTATTGCAGCCAGGGGCGGACTGGGTGTCAAGGGGCCTGAGAGGTTAATCAGCAATTAGGTCCCAGGATTTAGCTTATACTTATTTATATATATATATATTTAATCAGAAATATTATATTTATATTATATTTTAGATGTAAATGTTTTTAATCAATAGTTATATCAATTCAACTTTTTACACTTTTATGTTTTAAAAAATTATACAAAGAAGAACATTCTATTTAAAATACAAACTTAAATTTAACTTCAAATTTTAAAAAACATGACATGATCGAGGGCCCGGGAGGCGATTGCCCTCTCGCCTCCCTGGCCGGTCCACCACTGATTGCGGCAACATTTTTGTTTATACTTTATATGTTTTATTTACATTTATATACAGTACTTATATTCATACTGAATTAGTTTTTAATTATTAATTTAATAAAAAAATATCTTGAGATTTTTAAGTTTTAAATATTATTGAGAATTTTAAAATTATAATAATATTGTACTAAAACAGTCTTTATTAAATCCCCTTATTTACTTATAATAGCAATAATATACTACATTAATTTATATACCTAATAATTAATAATACTACACCTACAAGCTACTTGTATTTTTAAGTTTATAACTCATTAATGGTATTACCTACAGGCTACGATAATAGTCCTTAATCGTATCATGGCGTAATGCGTATGTAAGTTACGTCCCGAAATACACCTGTTTTACATCCAGGATATTATATGGATATTATATAAATTATAAGTATTATTTGAGTTTAAGATTGTAATAAGTTATGCTCCGTACATTTTTTAACGTAAGTAAATTTCGTCCATTAAATTTAATAAAATGATTTAACTTTTTTAAAAACAACCATATATTTTTCTTAAGATGCATTACTATACTGTTACAATATAGATATGGTTAAAAATAATTTTTATCGTTAAATCGACTGTTATATAAAAGATTTATATCGAAATGTGTAAAAATTTAAAAGACATAAGACATAAAAAAAAGGTCCATGCTCCGACGGTTGAGTAAATGAAATATGGGAAAAGACGACGCCGATCGCAATATTATATTCTGTTGTTACATTTAACAAACTTATCTTGTTCGACGGGCCTAAAACACGACGTGCGTATTTTATTCGATATAATAATAAATTAATAAATAAGGAAAGACGGCGATGGCCGACGGTGTAGATGAACAGATATATAAAAGCGGTACCCACCCTGTAGTTTATAATATGCACGTATTTTTGTTGTGAAGGAGAGAGAGAGAGAGAGAGAGAGAGAGAGAGAGAGAGAGAGAGAGAGAGAGAGAGAGAGAGAGAGAGAGAGAGAGAGTGAGTGAGTGAGAGTGAGAGTGAGAAAGAGTCATTGTGTGCGGGCCTGGAACTATATTATTGTTAGTCCGTGAGCGCTCGGTCACTAATATGCTTCGTCTTACACCACTACTCGTCCACCGTAGATATATTTTGTGTGTATACTCAAAAGAAGTGGGCGGGCTCGCCGAGCAAGAACAGTGAGTGCTAATGTGCGGTGAAGTGTGTATATACGTATATACATATAATATATAGGTGTATACTGTAAAACGTATACAGTCTATAGGTTTGCTAAAAATAGGAATTTTCACGCATAATCAGTTTTTCAAATTTATAACGGAGTTAGTGCAACGACGGCGCCACTACGTCGGCACCCGTGTGATGGCAAACAGTCCGAACAGACAATGATACATAAGTACACTGTAGACAAAAAAATATATTCTACTAATGCGGATCAAGGCAGTTCCCACGGTGCATGGCTCGGCGATAAATAACAATTTACAATATTTACAAAACGGTAATCATAAACTTAAAAGTCAACAGACCGTTGAACAATCGATGTTCATACTTTCATAGAATTAACTAATAAATATTGAAAATATTGTTAACGAAAATGCATACCTCATAAATTAATACATAGGTACAACATAGGTATATAAATTACAACTTGACAATGAAATCTTACACGTTTAGTAAAAACAAACAAAAATATACATGAATACTTGTTAATAAGTATAATACATACTCAGACAATAATAACAAAGAAATTGAAAATTCGAAATGTCTATAAATAGCTCACACAAATTGCTCAAAGAAAAATACTTATCATATGGATGAATAGCCAATATAGGTACTACTATTGTATACTAATCTTATGTTAAAAAATGTACCTTAATCACATGGTATTTTAAAATATGAATTTAAAAACAATCGGGAAATGTTATATTGGAATATTATAATAATGATGGTACTCTGATCAAAAAATATTACTGTAATATTATTATAAGTAAAACACTTCGGTAGGTACTTAATTTATAATGAATTAATAATATTTAAGGTTATAATAATATTAATCATAACAATTGTAATGTCATGAAAAAAAATAATTATATTATAATTTTGCTATTACTCTTTTATATTCATAAAAAATGTGACTTATATTTACGCTGAACATTTTTTTATATCCAGTAAAAATAATATGAGGAACCTTTTATTAAATTATAAAGCCTTATTTTAATTGGAAATGTGATGATTGATAAGCTAACTATAAAATGAGTTACATATTTTAGATTCTGTGTAGTGGAGCGATGAATGTATTGATTTTACAATGATATTTTTTTTATGTTTGAGTTCACGTAAAGTAGTCGAAAAAATGGTTCGATCTCCAATTTTGAGGGTGATTTCTGATATTAAATTACATTTATGTACTTAAAAAAAGCAAAATTAAAAACTTCCAATGTTTTTTTAAAATATTTAGGAAAAAAAATAAAATATGAAAAATTTTATGTGTAACTTAATCACGAATAACCTAGGTTATTTAAGCTTAGATACTTGACATTTTCAAAGCATTTTTTATAAGCATTTAAACTAAGAATTTTTACAAAATTTATAAATTTATCTGAAATTTGAAAATTTAATACAAGATTTCTCATTTGTTTTTTTTAACTTGAGTACCGTAGTCTAATAAATATTTTTTAACTGTTTGAAGATCAAATGTTTACGACATTGGATATTCACATATATAGTAACTTTTTCGCTTGAACGCATTTTGTTTCTTGTTGTAATTCAAAAACGAATAATTATAGATATTACTTGATAGTTTTCGTAAACGTTCATGTTGGCATTTCCCATATAATGTATACATATAGTATAATTTTCTAAATATTTTGATTCTTTTTTAGCTATTAAAAGAACCATTTAAAATTTAAACTATTTATTACATGAACAGTGAACACATCATTCTACGGTATTTTTTATTTTAACTTTAAAGTTAATAAGTTAATAACAAAAATAAATTAATTTAATATGATATTATAATGTTAATATTATAATTATTAAATAATATTTTGTATGTTTTTAAAAAAAAATTATTATATTGTATTGTTATTTCTTAATTGTATATGATTGAATATAATTATATTGTATAGTATATTTCTTATTGTTAATATCATTATTTTTTTTCGAAAATATAATATATTCATTATTGTCTATTGAGTATAATATTTCACAAATATTTTAGGTACGTGCTACTTACACATTATACAAAATAATTATTTTTGTTAGGGTTTTAAATCTAATGATTAAAAAGAATTGATTATTTTTACTTGTAGTAATTATACTATATTTATTATTTTAGAACGTTTGTAATTTACTTTTTATTTTATATTTAATTTTTACATTATATGTATATACCAATACCTACTTACTGCTTAGTTATATAACTCTAGACATTAATATATATACTTTATGTATATAATAGTGCAAAGTGTCCGCATTCTTGACTTTCAATTTTTATCTAATCGTACAAAGTGTTCGCGTTATGCAGTTTTAACAATGGATCGTAGTACAAAATGATCGCTTACAGTATGTTTACATCAGATAATCACCCGTATAATAACTTATAGATATTTCTTAAATAATTTTTGTTTAATTGTTATAGTTCAAAAATGAATAACAGTAAGTATTTGAAACTTTCACCAAATATTTATATTATAACTTTTTATACATGGTAAAAAATTCAAAATGTTTTTAATCTTTTTCAAGCTGTTTATAGGGATAAGAAATTTTCATTATTTTTTTTTACTTTTTTTCTATATCAATAAAAAATTATTCTCCGGGTCGAAATTCTTGAAAATGTAATTCAAGATCCCATATAAAATGTTCTTTTATCTGTTCAAAATTATTAAAAATACATTAACACTTTTATTGAATATGCATTAAAAAGTTTAAATTTTTTCAAAAATTGTTAAAATCACAAAATTACCAACTAAAAGTAGGTATTTTGCAGAAAACATATTTTAATAAAATCTTCAAATTTTTTTGTTAAGGTTTGAAAAATTAAACAATATTCCTCATGTTGGATCTAAAAAATATACAAACACTTAAAACAGTTAAAACTCGTGTACAGGTACATTAAATTTTAATAAATTTTACTATATAGGTACAATATTTTCAATATATGTTGATTCATTTTAAAATGTTATCTATTTATATTGTGAACCTTTTTACGCTCTTTAACGGTATTCACAGTAAGAGGTTATTAACTTTTGAGTAAATATAATATGGTTATGATATAAATTATAAATATGTGTATATATTACTATAATAAATCAATCTACCGTAATACTAAAAGTAAAATAAATGACTTTAATAAAGTTATATCAAAAATCATATTATATAGAAGAACCCAGATACCGATTTTTTTATTTTAAAGCTAGATTTTTTATATTTTAATCATCACATTCTTAAAAAAAAATTATTTAGTTTTGAATGTTCTTGTAATGTTTAATCTAGTTTTTTTAATAATACATATTTGATAACAATATATCAAACAAAAATATTAAAATAACATTTGATTAATAACATAAAATAAGATTATTTTGTAACTTGTAAACATTATTTATACAACATGCCATTTTTAATTTAAAATAATATTTTTAATTAATTTCAACGCTTTAATTTTAATGGATAATTTATAATTTATAATTCAAACAAAAATGTATTCTATTATTTTAGCCAAGACAAAAGAATATTATTATGTTGGGTCAATTTATTATTTTATGAAAGAGATTTACACAAGGTACAATACAACGATATTACTGCTAGTGTGAAAAAATGTATGTAATTATTATATTTAATAATTTCGGAAAAATTGCAATACGACGAGACACACGTACTCGACATCTTTTTAAATGATCTTTCCGTTTATTCATACGATGCCGCCGTCATTGTAAAATCTTAAGTATAATATTATTATAAAAATAAGGTCTATAATAAAGCCATACTTGAGTGCTTCACTCGGCTGTCGTAACACTCATAGTTATGAGTTACATATTGTAGTTACAAGCAGTCACCCGTCATACCATCTAACATTTAAGATTATATACAAATTCTGTGTCTGGAAATAAAAGAGTTTCTGAAAGAACGCCGACTGGAAGTGGTATTAATTTTTATTTTTAATAGGTATGCCTCATTTTATTGTGAATGTTAATTTTCTTAAAGATAGGAATATCATTATAATAATGTATTATAAAAGGTGTAATATATACTTATTAATACTACTACTACTACTACTACTTCTATCAACTATGTAGCCGGGCCAATAATTTTCTGTATAATATTATTATCATGACGATTTCGACCGCGACTCAATCGATATAACATGATATAGGTTATTTTTGATCTTTGCTGCTGGTTCAATAGATTTTATCACTCACTTTTCGCGCCTTTTCTCATGATTGTAAATTATTGTAATTATACGTGTGTTTTATATTTAAATATCTATTACCTATACAGTTTATTATAGTTATCCATGTTAAATAATAAGTACCTATCTTACGTCTAAAATGTAAAAGTAATATACATGTATAATAACTGAATTACAAATTTAAATTTGTTGTATCGACAATTATTAGTTTTATTTATCATAATTTTTTTCTTAAGTATTCAACTAAGCAGTGCTGGATTTAGTAGAGAACTTTTGAGTGGACTGCAGCCTAGGGGTCCCCACTATTTTATGACATTTAAATTAGCATACAGAAAAAAACATTTTATTTATATTTAAACATATTTAATAATTAATTAAATAATATTAAACTTTATTTGGACGTTTAAAATTTAATTTTTATCTAACTAATAATAGATTTATTTGAGTTTATTGGCAATGAACGGTGTGTTAGATTATTTAAAATTTTGCACTGTCCGTAATCGGTGTGCACCAACGGTTCTAATAATAATACATCAATAAGTCGAAGTAAACACAATAGTCTTCGGAATAGTCATCGTTAGAATTACGAGATTAGTTTTTGACAGTGGCGTAGCGTGGGTATATACTGTGTCTGCACAACATACACTTCAAAAATTGAAAAATTGTTTTTTTTTTTTATTATTACATTATTTACATTACAATGTCATTACATAGTATTTCATAGTTATAATATAATATATTTTTAATATTATGGATTATGTTCATAGTTCATGGAGATTGATCAACCCTAAACACCACGGCCACACAATAAACGTTTTATTATATAAATAATAATATTAATTACAAAATGTTATTAATAATTTTATACAAATAAAATTTAGAAAAGTTCCCGGTATTAATTTTAATTACTTACACAGTTATTAAGTGATTCATATTTTTACAAAGCAAATATAATATCATGAATAATGATGATATAACTTATACTCGGTTTGATCGTTTTTATGACTATTTATTATTAAATAAGTAATTACTAATACTAAATAACATGATAATAAATGAATCTAGGTAGAAATTCCGAGGAAATAGCATAAAATAAGTTTCATATATTATAATATGTATCCACTAATATCTGTGTATCATTTAAAATAAAATATTTTTAATTTTATACCATATACAATATGATGTAATACTATAAAACAAAAAAAAATAGTAATTATACTTTTGTTCAATACTTATAAAAGTATCGAAAAACTTGTGAATTGTAATACACGTAGGTACAGTATAAGGTATAACTAGATATGTAAGCTTGAAAATTTTTAATTGAACATTTTTTTTTTTCATTGAAAATTTAAAAATTTTAAAAATTTTAGTTATCATGTATTTTTTTATTTACTATATTATTATGTTCAATATAATAACACCAAAATAATGTAAAAATGGGTATAAATGGTAATAAAAGTACATAATTTAAAATATAATTATGAATATATATGAATAATAATATAATTATAAGTTATAACTATAACTATAACTATATAATATCAAAATATTTATTCGATATGAAATTAATATAATAAATTATAAAATTTTCATGTTTCTTAAAATTTTCACAAAAAAAAAAAATTCATGAAAATTTACATCACTAGGTATAACACATTAATTATATTTTTATATACCTGTTAAATTCAATTGACTAAGGTCAGCTGGAACTATTGGGTGATTAGATTTTTTTTTTATTCCCTAGTGTCCTTTTCACTAATTGTTCTGAAGGTATTCTAGATTTACAATCAATATTCAATTTAACTATTTCTTCAGCAAATAGTGATGATGGATTTTTGTCAGTGATTGTCGTTTTATTCTAGTAATAATATTATATTTTACATTTAATTCATTTTAGAGCACGCTATCCATGAATTTGTTATCTCCGTTTTAAACACGTATAACATAGAAAATTTTCATTCACTATAGTTTCAATAGTGTAGTGGCGTATTTTTTTTTTTTTTTTGAGGGGGGGGGGTGTCCACGGTATCTAGACACCCCCAAACCAAAGAAAAAAATTATATTTAATGTAGATAAATTTCGAAGGGAATTTGGCAAACAATAATATATGCTTCGTTTTTTTGACTAATTTGATATTATATAAAGTCATAAACTAATTTAAAATTAGTTCATAACGAATCACATATTATTGTTTGCCAAATTCCCTTCAAAATTTATCGATAATAATTATTGATTTTTTTTTATATATATATATATATATATATATATATATATATATATATAAAGTAATAAACTAATTAGGAAGGAAAATAAATTTAGTTTTAAATAATGTACCTACTTATTATCCTATTATATTTTTAATTATTTATAAAACTGTTACTCTTCTATCATCACTGGTATGGAATTTAACAAACGAAATACATTGTAATAATTATGTTTATAGTAAGTATTTTATACCTGTATGATTTAAATTACATAAAAATTACTAGTTTTAATTAAATAAATAAAAATATTTCATTACAATATTTGATGAGTATATTATGATCTTTGTGGTAGTAAATGTAAAACAGAAATATTGCAACCAATTAACAAATAAGTATATACCTACATTATCTGGATACCCCCCAAAAAAACATTCAAAATACGCCACTGTAATAGTGTGTTGTTAGTTTTGATATTAGAGCAAATTGACCTGATATTAGAGCAAATTGACCTATTATTAAACTTTTAGGTAATAACATTATCTGTACTTACGCGTTGACGATTTTTCAATATTTAATTTAATGGTTTAGTTTTTATATGAGCATTTTTAAATTAGTGTATTGAAAAATTTCCGACACTTAGGCACAGTGAATGAAAATTTGATATTTTGTACGTATGTAAAATGAAGACAACAAATGCACGTCTTATTAACGACAATATTATAAATATTATTCAAATAATATATACATCAAGTTAATATTAAAGTCATAAATCTTACTTTCATTTCTGCTAAGCATTTCACGACTGATATATTTCGTCGAAATCAGCTGAATGTGAATAGTTTTTAACCAATAATGGATTATTTTTTAATAAATCTGTAGTTAGCGATGCAGAATAATTTAACAAATTTCGTTTGACACAATGCCAACGAATTTTGGTTTAGAATGGTATATGCATACCCATTTAAACACAATTTATTTTTATTTTTATTTGATTTAATAATTTCAGCCATTTTCAATAAATTTAATAAAATAAAATAAAATGATACGCACGCACGCTTAAACGGTTCAACTGAAAATTCAGAACTTAAACAGATAATTATGTTACATAATACGTTATAACAAAATTGTCTCGATAATCTTATCGTAATAACTGCTACATGATGTCAATTACAAATTAGGTAGGTACAAATATCTACAGATATTCACACTCATAGTAGAACATAGGGTGTTTTTTGACATGGATAATTATTAACTAATGTGTTACATGGTGTTCCCATTTTATTATATTACGATCATTCAATTTTTAGATTTTGGAAAATTTTACCATGGACATTCTCGGTTTTGGATATTTTCACCTCGGACATTTTTGTATAATAACATAATAAATTTTATTTAATAAGTAAGTAAAAATAAACTTTTCTTGTTTATATATAAAAAGCCCCACAATGTATTCCACTCAGGGGCCACACTATACCTAAAATACTAAAAAATAATATTAAACACTAAATAATACCAAGTAATTATTACTTACTGTCTATTATTAGCGTTAAAAAATAATATAAAATATTTGTATGAACAAAATATTATAATATATTAAATAATAAATGCTGACAGACAGTCACTGTCGACGTACTTTTAACTGGTACTTATAAACATAGTAATTATCGAGTACTATCTCTAAGAACTAAGAAGCAATAATTTAATACATAATAAGTCAAGTTTAAAATATAATAAAAAAATAATAAAAAGAAATATAAAAAAAAATATGATCTACATGACGTTAAATAAGGATCAAATGATAATTGTATCAATAATCTCTTCGTCCCATCGATGAAAACAAAAATACATAAAATTTACGTTAATTTAAAAAAATAAAAATCACTATGAAAATGATTTTCTCGACTGACAGACAAAAATTTAAATTTACTTTCGGTGTAGAGTGTTGTATAAAATGCCAATTTATGTCCTATAATCATAACATAAATTGTGCTTAATTGATAAAATATTGTCTGCACATATAACAACTTAAATATATCAATAATATACATTTATGTAACTACTATATGTTTACATGTACTTACTATGTAAGTTATTTTTAGATTCTGAGCGTAACGATGAATCTATTAATTTTTAAATACGTGTGTGTGTGTTTATTTTTTTTTATTTACGTATACTGTATACACGATTCACGATTAGTATTTGAAAAAAATGCTTTGATTTTCAACTTTGAGTGTGGTTTTGGATAAAAATTAGATAAAATATCTTTATCTAATATAATTTAAAATAAAACATTCTAATGGAAAGTAAAATTAATTTTTAATGAAATTTTAATGAAGTCAAAATGTTGACAAAATCATGAAAATAGGCTTAATAAACTGCTTCGCAGTTGACAATTTATATGATATACAATTGTATTACCCATTAATAGGCTTAAATATGTATTACAGAGTTCCTCGTAAATACTTCATACTGAAACAAAAAATTTAAAAAATTCAAGAACATTGTTTTATGTAAACTAGAAAAAATAAATACAATTTGGCATTCCAAAAAAACTTTAAAATTGAATACTAGGTTTATTATAAGTACAACTTATCGTAGTGAAAAAATATCAAAAATCGTTAGTAACAATTTTTGTTTATAAGCATTAAAAGTTCAAATGTTTACGAGATATGTCGAAATCGCGAAAATTAAATACATTTTTTTAAATATATTAGCGCGGACCACAGCGGACTGACAATTTTCGGATAGCCGTGGGAGGTCTAGACGAGCTATACCGCGCCTAAACGAGCAAGAGCGTTCCCCTTAGCGCGTGTAGTGTACCGAGTCAGCGTACAAGCGGCTTTAGAAATCGTCTAAATTTCGTTCCTTAAATATGTGCTATAGCGAGGCCCCTCAATAATATATCGCATACTACAACCACACAACGCGTTGCCGGTTGCTACATATTCGAACGATTAACGCGCGCTCGTCTGCATGGGACCCTGGTAGTCACGACGCCGTGTTGACATTCGGACTTATGTTTTTCGGTAACCCACAAGAACGCGATCACTCAACCGATAGGCGCAAAATGTGATCCTTACTTAGCCTTACTTACTTACTCTATCTGTATAATGCGGAACGCGACACTGTTAATTGTAACGCGTCTATTGTCACTGTCTACCGTAAAACACTTTAAATACTTATAAGGGACGTCGTCAATGTGGATCAAATTTTGAATTTAGAGAAGCTCTTTTGGTAAGTGATATATTATGTACGCACAATTTACAGTGTAAATTTTAGTGTATATATAATCTAATCGCCATTTTAATTCTTCCGATTTCGATTCTTCTTAACATTCATCGATTGTCGATGTTGCTTCAATGCTTCAATAGCACGTTGTCCCGCGAAAACGTGAAATTCGAAAAAAATGTTACATAGCTATTACATTCCCGCCCATCCTTCAATGGTATGCATCGAGTTGTAATTTCGTCAGATTTACACGCGTCGAGATGTCGGCGCATACGCATTCAATACCGTTTCACACCGACGGTGTAGTGTACACTGTATTATAATCGTATAGTTTATTATCATTATACGAATATTGACGCGGTGACGCCGTGGACGGACAGGCCTATCGGGAAACCGGGCATTTCCCGGTGGGCCCCCCCCCTTCGTATTTCGGTAATGTGTCCCTTTTTAGACTTTTTTTTTTTTCACGTGGGGGCCTCTTTTCAAAATGGCCTATCCGCCCATGCCCGATACCCTCGTGACACGTTGTTTCCGTCTTACAAACGCGTACAACAGATACAGTCGATATCACTTTCACTGTAATCGACCGAACAGTAATTTTTAAAATCAGAGTTAATTTTTATCTTTTATGCAATCATAAGGTACGGTCACGTTCTGCGTATAATATTTTAATGTCCTCATCGGCACGGCCATCGCTATTCTCAACGCATTCCTTAGACAACAGTCCGCAGTATTGGTCGTCGGGCGCGCAGCTAGCCACGCCCTCGCCACCAGTCACTTCACACTTTAGTCTATAGGTTTTTTCTCGAGTCGGTACTCGGTAGTTCGGTTTATCGGTCCGTCAACACGTTTAATGTCGCGGTCGACATAATATATTCGACAACAATTGCGTTGCCCCGAACGCCGCTGTCGACAAAAATATCTCGTAATTTTTGCCGGTGTCGTTTGATTATTTTGATTTTTTCTTCTGACTATTTGTGATTACATTACTAATTGAATGGTGTATTTGTTTTTATTTTTGGTCTAATAATACATCTGTTATTTCAATTTTTCCCGAAATGTAGAAACAGAGCTGATTTTATTAGTATAATAGTATAATACTGATGTATATTATATATTACAGTAAAACGTCCGTTCGGTCACCTCTATATCTATGTAACGGTTAGGTTTTTTTGGTCCCATCAAGTGTTATGTCATGTTACCTCTATAGGACGGCCACCTCTAAATAGCGGTCATTATTTATGGCAATTAGATGATCGTTAATTGTAAGTTCCACTGATATATTGGCATGCTCCATAGTATTGTATAAAAAATTGAATCTAAATTTTTCAATAAAAAATATTATTTATAAAGTATAAGCAAATATATTTATAGGTTTTACGACGATATACATGTATCTATGCACCAAACGCGCCGACAATATAATATCAAATTTCTAATTAAATAATATATTATTTATAAATTATAAGAAACAAGATGATACATTAAATCTCTATTCATATTATTATTACCTCATATATGTACGCAATTATTAATTAGTAAACTGTGTAACAATGTTTCAATGTATTATTAGTTATAGTATATTAATTTTTAAAACAATTCTGAACGGAAATGATTTATCAGTCTAGGATAATTAGTAGGATATATTCTATTATTACCTATATTTAAATTGTAATACGTATATCTTTATTTTACGCGATTCCCTAAAAAATTAAATTTCAATAATTTAATACGTTCATACAACTTTCCTATATTGACACTAGAGTTTTACAGTTATTTTAAGAAAAAGTTGTGGAGAACCTTGTATTGCGTTATTATTCTTAGGTGTAGTTCACAAAAATGTTATGAATTTTTAACTTCAACATTCCTAGCAAGTTTTCACGATTTTGACATATTTCATAAACATTTTAACTTTAAATGCTTTTAAACAAAAATTGTGACTAAAAAAAAACAAATGTATAAATTATCGCACGACGCGCGGTGGCCTGTAGGTTTCAAGCAACTTGACCTTTTATTCTTTTGTATGTATTTTATCGGCGTGTATATAATATTACCACGTAGGTACCTATGTCATCGTATTATATCATATTAACATTCTGGTATTCAATAAAAATAGTTACCTATTCATGACGAGTTTATAGTCGTATTAGTAATTAGTATTATAAATACATATAATAAGATTTAAATAATACCAAAATCGGCAAGATCAATAATTAATAATAATATGAATAATATAATGTTATACCTTTTATGACGTATATGACGACGCGGCAATTAGTGCTCACGGCGCTCTCGCGTATATAGTGATAATAATATAATAAAGAGTGATTTACGTCCTCGCACTAAATGCCAGCATTAGGCAACCAAAACTTGCTTTAAAATGCAATACTACTGAATCTAGTCTTACTAATATACAACTCACGTATTTTTTACAATACAAATAAAACATAATAAATCTGGAACTATTATACGGAATGATATATTTGTATTTTGTGTGATTTAATCAAATAATAGGTACGAGTATACAAATATTGGGTTGTCGATAAAATAAGTTGAATTTTATCTTTAATAATCTGGTTATTTATTTAGATATTATAATATATGTATGAAGAATAAAGATATCAACTAATAGCTGAAATTTTCGTTATAACTTCGTATTTTATAAATAGAGACTTCCGTTATCTACTTCCGTAAGTCTGCATGTACATACTAAAAAATCATCTTTATTGTGTTTTATTTTTTTTAATTTTAAACAAATCATTGACAAATACGTTAAATGAAACGCTTTTTATACAAACATTATTATAATATGATCATGGCGGATCATGCCAATAAACAACAATGAATTATATTAAATTAATTTTTTATATGACAAAAATTGCACGATTTAATGATTTTCGGTGCAGTCATAGTTCATAAAATCAGTTTAAACTTATTTTGTTTTCAATATAATATAATTACTTAAAACTAAAATAAACACAACACTGGCTTGAAACATTGTGTTGACAACTAATCTAATTCTCAGTACATTAAATTGTAAATACGTTATTTAAAATACTCACGTTCTCGTACTAGTTGGCACATACCTTGGTGGCTAGATAACCTGTGGTTATTAAATTATTTAGTACAATTGAGAAAATACGTGTGCGATAAGTCATTTGCTCTTAGTCTGCAAGCGGACGCATACAAGTGGAAATCCGTATCTCTGTGATCAATGTGATATGACATTCTCTCAAAACAGCCATCTGACACAACACCGGCAGACCTACACGGGTGAAAAACCGTACCCGTGCGACGTGTGTGATATAGAATTTACTTGTAATAGCAATCTGACTAGACACCGGCGGACGCATATTGGTGAAAAACCGTACCGATGTGGCGTGTGATGAGTGTCAAGTCGTTCACTCGTTATGACAGTCTGACGAATGCCGATACATGGACGAACCAGAAGTCGACGCACTCTGCAGACATGTCAGTAAATTGCACAACGCTGTCTGTTAGGTTTGTTTGACAAAAATGATCCTTCTAATATGGTTTTAATTATTAATGATGCTGCCTTAATGATAATTATGTCCGCGACAGCTAATAATACGCTAGATGTTTGTTATTAACTGCACACCCGTATTCATTTTTTTTGTGTGCATCAAAAGTAAATAAATATATGTCTATTAACTTTGCAATGAAAACCATTTAGTCATTGTTCTTTATTTTA
This sequence comes from Rhopalosiphum maidis, assembly GCF_003676215.2. Classification (NCBI taxonomy): domain Eukaryota; kingdom Metazoa; phylum Arthropoda; class Insecta; order Hemiptera; family Aphididae; genus Rhopalosiphum; species Rhopalosiphum maidis. The sequence continues at coordinate 73,682,773 of NC_040879.1, forward strand.
AACAAATAAGCATTGTACATTAAGTTGAAAAAGTTTTCATTGCCCATCATGAACCAGGGTGTGGGTGCTGTGAATATAACATGTATGAGACAATAATATGTTGATGAGGTTACAAAATATCTATAAAGTACACTGCGCAGAAGAAATATACCTACAATGTCAATATTAACATATTATGTGACATGCGACTAGCTTTTATATTCGTTATGTTTGTTGTATGTTAGTCGTTTAATAAACTTTTAATCACAATTAAAAAAATTTCAAAATTATTTGCATAGAAAATTTTAGCAATAACCATGTTTCCGACCTTGTAATAATAGGTTCGGGAATCTGGAGGTAAAGGTATACCCGGAATTTCTTTTCTGTATTTATTTATTCTCGATGGTATTACTTTTAAGAAAGCTTTGTTTTCCTAAAATAAACGAAATAAGTTACATATGTCTTTCGATTTTATATATTAAAAAAATTACCGTCGTTAAATAATCTATTTATGTTATAATGAATTTAGTTTAGTTAAGTCTTTTGCTCATTAAAACACTATATTTAAAAAAAAAAATCCAAAAACGTGAAAAATTGCAAAAAATTGTATTATAAAATTAAGTAGGCAGATAATGAAAGAACATAAAGTATATAATTATAAAAAATGTATATATTATAATAAATATAATTTATATAAGCAATAACTTATTACTAATAATCAAAAGCAATGACTTTATAACAAGTAACAACTCTAATATCCCGAAAGTCAAAAAAAGAAGTCAATGAGGAGGGGGATATAACCCCTAACCTACCCCCCCTGGGCACGCCACTGAACCCACGGTATTTCAATACCAACATTTTTACATATTTCATGAAAATTTTAAAATCACTGCTTTTAATAAATTTAAATTTAAAAAAATTTAACCTATCAATATATTCCAATAAAAGTAATGTAAAATACATGCCATGGCGATGACATGCCATATTACAAACCTAAATCCTAAATTAAATTGCATATTACATATTGTCCTAGAAACCTAGTACCTAGTAGTAATTTTATGTCAGTATAACTAGTTGAAATTAAAATTGTAATTTGTGATGATTATTATTTAGCGACTATAAAATTTAGTTGTAATTTTTATACCTGAAAAAATATTATTTTATACATTTTTTTTAAATTTTCGCTTCAATATGCAATAAATTTTGAATTTTGCCAAAATATGCAGAAATAAGCAAAACAAATTTCACCATTAGTTTCAAATTATGATAATCCGTGGAGATAACTGACAAAAATCCAAAAATATTTAAAGGAAAAAGTATGCAATTGCATAAAAATCCGCGCTTTAGTGTTGATGAATATACATATTTATACAGCATATAAGTTTATTTTGCAAGAACTACAAAACTAGTTGACAAAGTGTATTAATTTATAGAAGCCCATAAATGAAAAATCCTGATTTATAAGCATTAATTGTTTCTTCGGTATCGACGAAGGTTGGTATTGAATCCATGTTGCTCTACAACAATTTTTCCTGTAGTTCGATAACGTCTTAAGTTTGATTTCCACCAAAAGTGATATAAATGACCACTGTTTTCATTATTACTGTTTTTATTTTTACTGCTCCTGTTATTGGATAGTTGTCTTAGTTGCTTGGGATAGCCGTCTTCTGTTCTTGTTATTGCATTATTATCTGAAATACAAGTTAGCTTAACATTAATTCCAATCCAAAAATAAAATGAAAATTTATATTTTAGAAACTACTGGAAAATGTATAAATTGAAAAAATTTATAAACTATACTTTTACAGTTATAAACTCAAAACACATTAATCAAGAGATAAAAAAATATGTTTCGTTATTTAAATTTTTTTTTAAATATATTTTACTAACATAAAATTATTTAAATGCATTACTAATCTCGCAGGCAATTAAAACGTTCAAATAGCTAGTACTGTTTTTAAAGTTTAAATTGAAAATATAGTTTCAATGCAGATACTATATCTTACAGTTTTGATAAAATGTATTAAAATTATTAATACTTGAAAATATATTGAAATTAAAGTACTTAGCAGATAATAATGGTTGTTAAGGTGTTCAAAAATAATTATTTTCAATACATTTATACATATAACTTTAATGAACTATACTAAGAAAAATTAAAATGTTATGTCTAAGTGTATAATGTTTTAAACATTTTAATATAAATTCAACTAATTCAAGTACTATTTTACGACTTTTAATTGTTATTAACATTATCACTTATAATCATATTGTTAAACAATTTTCTTTTTAATATTATACAGTTTTTTGTATTTCATATTTGTAATAACCTTCTAACAATCTGACACAATTATATCAATAAACTTTTAAATCTGCATTATCAATAAATACTAGGTTAATCAGTTAAAGTACTGACCGATATCGTGATTGCCATTATTGTGTAAGTCCTGTTGATTTTGTGTTATTCTTCGTTCCATATCTTTCAATGTTTCCAACCATGGCCCGACAGTATCGATTTTGGCAATCCCGATCCTGCTGCCCCCTTCGTTAAACATCAATACGTCCAATATTCTAATAGTCTTACGTAATTTGTACAAAGCAGATTCATAATTGTCTACGAATTGAAAAAAAAACGACCAATTAATTTTCTATACAATTAATAATTATGATTACATAAGAAAAACCTTACCGACTATGACTTTATTTAAAGCAGCCAATATAGTCCGTTTGCACACGTCCACTACTTTATCGTCGTCCAGTGTGATCTCAAACTGTGTTTTTATTTCGTTTGCTTGCTTAATTGTCATCAGTAAAGAAATTTATATAATAGTATTTTTGGTAGGTTTGTAATTTGTGTATACTTAGAATATATATGTAAATTAAACAGGTAACTTACTACTGACAATCTATTGTTATTATTTGATGTTTGTTGTTGATGCGTGTTTTTATTATCAAATATGACGGTTGACTTCATACTGTTGTCAATAGTCCTTTCTCCTAGATGTAGTCGACTTAAACACGACGAAGGCGAATCATTTTTTAACATTTTAGTGGCAGCTTCCTCGGAGTTTCTTTCTAAACAGAAACATATTTTATTTATACCTACCTGATTATAAAACAATATCTATTTTTGACGAATCTAAAACAAAGGTAGGTACACTGTTTATATAAACGTATAGACTCGTGGTGTATGAAACATGATCACACCTACCATTGTAGTCGTAATAATTTATACGTTGCTGGAATTGTTGCTGAATGGTATTGCAGCCAACTGTAAATGATGATTCTGGTGCTGGTGGTAGAAGTGATGGCTGTTGGGGTTGCTGCATCATGGGTGTAAATGGCTGGCGAACATAATAAGAGTCTGGTAGAGGTGGCGAAGATAACATCAACGATGGCAGAGATGATGGTTCTGGTGTTGGTGGTGGTGGTGGACGACTCATCAGAATTTGAGGAAATGTATAATGATGATGTTCTTGTTCTTGAACGTCATCGTTGACCATAAAATAAGAAAATGGATAGTATATGTGATCTTGATGATTGCCAACATCGATAAAACCATTTCCCGACGTGTGCGTTTCGATTCCTTTAATTGTGCCAAAGTAATAAATTGTTATAATTTTATTATGAAAAATATATGGTTTAAAAAGTAAACAATTAATAAAGCACTAATAGTACAAATTATATTATATAAAGTATTTTTAATATCACTGACATAGTTACATTTAAAACAAGCAGTATTTTACTATTAAATTAGAAATATTATTAATTTTCAGTGGCTGTATTAATTTTAAAATAACCCAAATTTATTTATTGTTTTAATTTTAATTTCATGACGAATATATAATAATATATACTATTTAGGACATTTAGAAATAAAATGTAATAATTACATTTCTTATATAAATATTAATACATTTTGGGTATGTAATTTGGTAAAATATATTATGTTACCTGCATGATTGCATTAAATCTAAAAAATAATTAATAAAATATCCAAAATATTTTAGTCAATTAAATAAAGAACTAAAGTACTACTTAAATACTCAATAATAATTATAGATAGCATAAAATGGTTTAATTTAAAAAAGGTGGGTAAGTGGGTACTGCTCTGCCCAGGGCCCCCGCAAGGAGGGGGGGTATGATGGACCTTGAGTACAATGGCCCGTTGAAATTTATTTGTAATTTTTAAGGGCCCGGACAAACATTTAGTACAGGGGCCCGATATTGTGTGTGGCGGCCTTGGTTCTGCTGTATAGGTACAGTAGATGTCTAGTGGGTCACTGTAATGGAAGTGTTAAATTTGAATTCAATGATACGTTTATCGTTATACGAAAAATGATTCCGAGTAGTGGGTGAAGAAGATCTATTATTCTACCTAGTATATTTCGTTTTATGTTTTTGAACATTACTACTAGGTATCTAGAGTAATTCATTTGCAATTAATAATACAGTAGGTTAAAATAACTTTTGCCGAAGATAATGCATTTGAAAATATCATTATGCGTATAAAATATAATAATATACGTTCAAGTTTTATTTCCTCAAGAATAACATTTTGAATTATAACAAAATCATGAATATATTACTGCATGAATATTGAATATATTAAACGATATATAGTTTTGCATAGATGTAGATTATATATGTAAATACTAAATATTTCTTAATTTCAACTCTAAAAACTTATACAAATAAATTCTACTTATATATATTCTGTAAGAAAAATTTATATGAGATTTGTATGCAATTTTTAAAAACGTAGATACAACATTTTAACTTCAAAAGTATATAAAAAAAAAATTATGTCTATGTATTTTTAATATTTTTGTTCAGATATAAGAATAAATGAGGGAAATTTTCATAAATTTTAACCCGGTGAATAATTTTTATTAAATTTTATAGAAAAAAAATTTAAAAAATTTAAAATTTTTCATGCACATAAATGAGTCAAAAAAAGTTAAAAATTATTGAAAAGTTTATCGTATAGTGAAAATAGTAATATAAACATTTGGTAAAAATTTCAAAAATCTATTGTTATTTACTTATTTATTTTTTGATATACTATAAAACATCAAAAAATGTTTAAGGAGAAATAATTATTTTACGGGTGAATATCGAATGTCGTAAAATTTTAACTTCAAATTCAACTAAAAAATTATTTGAATTTTCGGTAGAATTTTTTTAAATAGGTTGAAAAACTTATGAAGAACCTTGTATTAATTATATTTTTACTCAGCGATTTATTTTTTATCGACATTTATAAAAAAAAATAACTAAAATAAATAGAAATTTCAAATGTATTTAAATAACTCAAAAAAAGTCAAAATGGTTTCTACTTAATAAATTCTCAACTATGTACTCGTATATAACAATTTAACGCAAATTATGCAAATATTGTTTAACAATAATACTTTAGGGCTTACTGCAGTTAGTCAAAAAATGACCAGATATAAAAATTTAAAAACAGTAAATTTTTTTTTGGTAAAAATACCATCTGTAAAATTTGAAAAACAAACTTTGTTAATATGTTGGAAACATATTAACAAATAACAAATTAAATTAACTATGCTACCAAACATATTAGATTTCATTTTAATTAAATTATAAAAATCATAAACATGTATTAACCCATAATGTTTTCAAAAAAAGAGTACGATTTTTTGACCTAACGCGATTGTTAAGAACACTAGGAAATGCAAAAAAAAAGTACTGTCCTACGAAAAATAGTACGTCTGGTCATAACTGCGTAACACTGGGTATATACACATGGACTTATTTAATAAATAAAAGATTTATCACGTCAATTATTGAAGATTTTGCATAATGCATGTACGTATGTTACATTTATTTTTAGTGTCATATTATATTCACAGCCCTGAATTATATATAATATTGCTTACCATTATTTTCGTAGTGGTGTAGGTGGTGCTGGATTCGTGTACAGTGATGGCTCGACCAACGTTGCTGCGGCCGATGGAGTTCATCGTCTTTGTGCCACATAATCCGTCCGGATGTTCGATTTGATGGCAATGGTTGACCGCAGTTATACCTGCCTACTTTTATAAATATATACCTACTAAGATATAAGAATTTAAAAAATAGCTCATCACCACAGCTAACGGACATTCACGGTGATCGACAGTCCTCGCGGAGGAAATGCACAGAACGACTGCAACATTACATGTGCGACTTACATATATATATATATATATTTATTATTATTAGAACACGGTATCCCTGTAAAATTTTGTACGCAAGCGCTGTACACGCTGCATATAATATTACCACTGTTCAAAGGCTGATACGATTTTGCTGGCTGAGAGAGGGGGCGAGGTTGCTACCAATGGGAGTATTATATTTATTATTAATAATTATTATATATAATTTCGTGTGTGGATTATGCTATGTAATATATTGCCGATTTCGGTGGTTAAATAGTATAGGGTTATATTTTGAAGTTTCGCGGTGCACGCCACCCTTTGATGAGAAGTTACGAATTTCGAATTTTAAAAAATACTGAAAAAGGATCGAAAATGATTTTTATACAGCAAGTAGGTACATATATATATATATGACTATATATTATAATTATATTCAATGAAAGGTTAAATAATAATTAAAAGGTAATATTAACGTAAGCTGTACCTACTTAATTCATACACACTTTTGTCATTGCATTTCCATTTATCAGTAATCAAGATTTTTATTTTTCAAATAAAACATAGAACTCACAGTACCTATTGTTTTTAAATATTAAGTTAAACAAACAAAAAATAAAATAAAAAACAAATAAATGAAAAATTTTATGGAAAACCGTTTTCTAATTTTATTTATTTGTTTTGATTCAAAAATAAATAACTGTAGTGAGTGGTGACTTGAGTTTTTAGCGAAATATTTATTTGAGACTATATATATGATATCTAAAAATGATTATTATTTTCAAAATATTTTAGTTTTTTGTGCTATTTATTATACAAAGATATTTGAAATTGTTTTGCAAATTGGATCTAGTTAGTACTTTTGGGAGGTCAAAATGCTTAGTACTTTTCAAAGCAACTATGAAAAAAATTAAAGAAAATTAGGATGTATGACATTAATTAAGTTTTTTTAAAAGAATTAACTAAAATGCCATCATCGAAGTTTTGTCTAGTAGTAAATAAAACACTTATTAAATGTTGTTAATATTTTATCATTCTGTGGAAAGTAAACTATCAAGTTAACTATTTTGGGCAACTTTAATAAAATAATATTATATTATTTAACTCGGTTAACTGATTTTAACTGGACGTATGATATAATATTTTGGTACCTACTTATTAGTTATTAATAATATGTCTTATCGACATTCGACGGTACCAAAATTCCTGGCTGATAATATAAATATATAATAGATACTGTTATTATTAAGTCAATAGTAATGTAGCGATTCATATAGAAAGGAGGTTGATATTCAGTGGTGTCCATTCGGACTACGCAGGTTATACATTAGCGTATTTAAAGTCCAATATTATAGTAATTTGGCCCACTTTATAAATTGATTGGCCTGTATAATTGAGAATTGCTTACATTTAAGTGGCCTGCTCTATACTCCATGCGTATTAAAAACAATTGAAATGACGCCACTGTTGATATTTAATATTTTGATTTGAATATTAATCCAGTGTTATGAGTGTTAGAGGGATTTTTATAAAAATAAACTATACATCGAATACATATTGCGCTATATATTTATAGAGGCGTACATATTTTAATGCCTATCAGGGCTTATAAGACGTTTAAGTTTCGATGCATTTTTCACAAGTCCGTAGTAGGTATGGTCTCAATTAATACAACATTTTAAGTGTGCACCGTTCCTATAGGTATACCAGAATCTGCGCTAGTTGGTAATTTGGTATATAAGTCTAACAAAAAGTAATATTGTATAGTACTTTATGAGCACCAAGCATTATTATTTCAATAGTCTATTTTCGTAATTAGTAAATATAAATTCATTTTTCAAATTCGTCACTTATGTAACGTAGGTAAATATTATTTCAATTAAAGCCCCCATGAATATAATACATTCGTACCTATTATGTATATGGGCTCCATCGGCAAAATCCCGATTTCAAGATGGGCCTATTCTTCACTGAATACAATGTACATATAAATATATAAATATCCACGAACAAAGTATACGCGTATAGAGCCTATTTCTTCCTTAATTCTTTGACTTCTTTCGTTAGTATATTTAGAACTTAATTTTCACTTCCCGTCTAGCCACATAGTACATATGATAAGACTTAACTTATTAAGGTCATAATAATATCTGTCGTATTCCTACGTACGTTTGACATTTTACGTATAAACGGAACCCACCAACACGTGACCCGCGTGACACTCCTCTTCGCCGTCGTCCCGTCCGACACATTTTCGCTCCGAAAATCGCCCTTAACGCCAGCCGTTTCAATCGTAATGTTAACACCCTGCCCAGCATCTATACGCCCACGGCGACGGCAGTTGGATTACGTTTATTAGTTGTTCCGATCGTTATTAGTAATAACTCATTATTTATTTACACCGTCGCAAAGGTTGTACTATAGGTATAACACGCACCACCAAACACATACAATATATACATGTGTACACCGACCGACTGAATAGGATTTTGCTTTACGATTTTAATTACCACCTTAAGTCCCGTTGTTACACGTATTATAGTGGATACCTACCTGTAGCGGCGAGATAACTACTATTCTATGTATAATATACTACACCCACGTTGTTTATATATATAACCAAAGTTTACGTCACATCATTATATCAGACGCGATCGAATAAATATAATTGGCGCTGTGGAGTTTCAAAAATCATAATTATTTCGTCGTATATTTCGTCTACGACAAAAAAAACCTTTGAACAGACGTATAGGTTAACTTTGTACTCATATTGAGTCGATCCGATCGATTTATTGCGAGTTTTATTCTTTACAAAAATGAAAAATACAGTCTACCATCGATAACATATATAATAAATAATAGGTAGATATATAAAAACGAGCGAGTGAGCGAGTGCAGGATAACTATATAATTATGATGTAACGCGCGTAAATACGATAGTTTTAATGGTCTCCGTCTAAAATTAGCGAAGCATAAATAAAGTGAAAACCGAAATTGTGAATATCGATAATAAAATACGACAATTTCGTATAATATGAGCTGTATTAATGTATTATCAGTATAAAATATACACTATACGATTGTAATGATCAGTTCATGTATACGCAGAATAAAAGCGACAATTCAGTAGACAGTATCAGAATTCAGAGCAATTACCTGTATATGTAATAAAAGGTCAAATCATGTTATATACAAAATAGAAATTGTATTGCAAAATTTACTTATACTGAGATGGACATTACAACTGATGTGGTAAGCTTTTTACATTTGAGGCAAACTTTTTGAATTCTATTAGATAGTTTTTTTTGAAAATATCTTGAGGCACTATCCAAAACTTGTATATTATAGTTTATATAGTAAATTTATTAATTATTATATATAATATACTTATAGTTTATTTAAAATAAAATAATATTTATATTTTTACCTGCAAAATAATTATATTATTCAATGAACATTGTATAAAAGAAAAATGTCCAGTATTTTATAGTTTTTTTTTAATAATTTTTACACAAAATTAGTTTTCAACAAAATCGATTTTCTTAATTTTATAATGTATAAACGAATAACCATGTATACTCAAAATTTTTACCAAACGTTTATACATTTTAGCATCGTATTAGTATTTTCTATGCATAAGTACATAACTAAAATTATTTTTAAGATTGAAAAATAGTTTTACTATCTATTTTGAAAAAGTTGTAGACTATTAGGTAAAAATAAATATTAAAATAATTTGATTATTTTGGTGAATTTTGTAAATTCGTCATTAATTAAAATACTAAACTGTGTATAAGTAGTAAATATAGTTTCAGCAATCAATCATTAATACATATATATTAAAAAAAAATTCTGTATTAAAATGATGTTTATGCTAAGCTTTGAAAATGTATAATTCTTAATTTTATACGAAAAAAGTAAATAATTTTTAACTAAATTAATCTATTTTTTTTCTTATTAATTGTAACTTTCATAAGTTAAAGTAAATAAAAGTAACTTGGAACTTAAATCTTAACTTATACATACTTAGATATTAATTTAACTTAACGAGATAAAAAAAAATAGTTAAATGCTTTATCTATATTTTAGATAATTCATGGTTAATTATAATTCATCTATCAGCTTTTTATTTTAAAATCTAAACTAGTAAATCTATATAATTGTATTTAATAACTTTAAGTATAAACTTTATACTTTTCTAAAAATATTGACCAACAAAATACATCTATAATTTTTTAGTAAAGCAGTAACTTTCTGTCTTCTCTCAAACACATATGGAATATAGGAATTTAGACGTGTTTTTATTCTAGTAAAGCGATTAGAATTCCAAAAATAGATTTTAATTTGTCGTCAAATCTAGTTAAGATCAAATTCCCTATATTTTCAATTTTTTAATTTTTTAAATTATTTTTATTTTAGAATGAATTTTTTAGGATTTAAGGGAAAAAAAATCAAAAATGTGTGAACATCGATTCTTAGTAGACTTGACGACAAATTCAAATCTGTTTTTAGAATTCTTATCGCTTCGTATGCGTTGTTCCTCATTCCTTAGTAGATTATATGCTACCAATGGAAACAAAAATAAAAAAATCATAGCGAGCATTGTATACACTTACAAAACTGCTGTTGTGGATCAATAAATATAGAACACACAATTTAAATATTAGGATTTGTAAGTAGTAACATGAGATGGAACTGATGGAAGAAATTAATTAATGCTTTAGTAAATAAACTTAATAAACTCAGAAAAATGAATTATATATTAAGAAATCTAAACAAAATTCTAAAACTACTAAAATTACGCCAGGTTTACTTAACATTGGTAGAATCAATAATCTCATATGGTAAAATAGGCTGGAGTGGTGCATTCGATAATACTATATCATAATTAAAAATATGCCAAAACCAAATAATTAGAATACTCCCCAATAAAGATCTACTGTACTCTACTGCAAATTTATAAAAATAACTAACGTACTACCTGTTAAAACATTTTACCTAAAATCACTATTTAAAAACCAATAATTTATTACAACCAATATTACATTGAGTAAGCACAAGATACGCACAAAACAATTTTATTATAAATAGATCTAATAAACCACATCTAATAGACATTTCAAAATAATTGGAAACAAACTATGTAGCCATCCCATATAATAAACCCCTCCCTCATCGATAAATATTCAAAAACCATTTTACAGTAGTTATTGGAATCTAATGATGAATTAAATAATTAAGAAATAACATAGTATTCATCTACCTCTATCAACAACGTGAAGTAAATTTAATTTAAAATTAAATTAAATTAATTTAAATTAAGTATACACAATAG